>NW_009912962.1:4128-38628 GCF_000696875.1 Nestor notabilis | reverse complement strand
GTAGGGAAAATTGCCTGGTATCAGCACCTTTATTCCCTTTACAGCAAAACAGGAGTTGCCTACACATTTAACTACACCTCTGATATTAAAAAGGCAAGACAAATTTCATTAAGCAAAACACATTACCTCTCAGCATTGACTACCAGGTTATAAATGTGACCCGCTAAGTGTGCATTAAGCACACTTAATGCACACTTAAGACCTGGAGTTGACGGTGACTTCCCCGACACTTGAGTAGGTGAATGAAGACCAGAGATGTTCTCTCTGATAGTACAGCACTTTAAGGAGGCTCATTAAGAATAGAAACTGCCTTTGAAAAATTATCTCACTCTGTGCATGCAATTGGGGAGAATGGGTGGTGCCTTGCAGAGGGACATCCCAACCTGAAAGCCCCAGAGTTAGAAAGCTGCGAGGACAGGGTGGCACGACAAGATCCCTTTTGAGGTGCAAGACCCTGTTCCCCCCTTTTCTATATTGCATTTCCTGATGATGTCTGTTCATTAACACCTTAGGGAAAGCTTCCTGCAGGACCAGACCATATACATTGAATCTGTCTCTGTCAAAGCAATTTTCTCCAAGTCATTTCCCCATGTACTTGCCACTTGAGTGTCCTCACAGGGGAAGGGTGAAGAATTAATCCCCAAAATAAAAACCTGAGACATCAAACAGATACTCCCTGAGTGGTTTTTAAGCAGAGAGGTGTATATTACCACAAAGAGTTACTGCAACTGAAATAATGCTTCCTCCTGTGTCTGGGCCAGCAACATGGGTTTAATCACAAGTTTGATGTCCTTGCGTCAAGTGGGTTTAGTGGGCCACATCTGACATTTACACAAATAACAGGACAACACTACATCCTCACAGAAGCTACAGGAAACCCGAAAACAGCACTGCTGCATGAGCAGAGACCTTCATCTACAGACAAACAGAAGATACCATCCTATAGCTTTGCAATCACCCCACATAGCTGCTGCCCCCCTGCAGCTCACCAGTGACAAGACAAGGTATAGGAGGAGCCATGTGGTTTATCCTACCTCACATTAACATCAAGTTCTTCCATCACAGGCAATAGGCATAGGTAGCTGGGAGTTCAATGTCCATAGAAGAGACCTCGTCCTGCAGTGGAGAGAGTTAGAAAGGGCGGTTATAAGTTACCGGATCTCTCTCACAGATGCACATTTGCCCAGTGAAGACACCCATATGCTGCATTCCATTCCTCTGGCCTGGCTTCTCTTGCAAACGGAAGTCTTGTAGACATGTCAGATGAAGTCATACCATTGCAGAGCTGTCATAACACAGTTTTCTGTTATCTACCCTGACACATTTGTATCTCACAACACTAAGGTGCGTGCCTGGAGACATAAAATCAAGCTGAAGTGATAGACAGCCCTTTGTGGTTGTCTATACACCACCATTCATACACATCTTAGGGCGAACAGAGTGCTTCAAGGTCCTAGTGGGACAGTGGCTCTACTGAAAACAAAAAAAAGTTCCCCCTCTTATGACCTTCCAGGTCTTCACCTGGAAGCTAAGATCAACCTTTAACCCACTCCATGATCATCACTTGTCCTGAGAACTTCTGGGATTAAGATTCCGAGAGGATTGTTTCAACTGCAGCAAGGTAGTAAACTACTGTAAGGACCACTACACCAGCACAGAATAAAAACTCTTCTGGTCAAATATTTGGTTCCCACGGGGTGAGGAGAAGAAGCACAGGCAGAAGTCAGATGATACCATGCATGCCACATCTAAGACTGTATCTATCACAGCCCTCTGCAGACATCTTGTGTCACTGGTTGAAAAGTCCCATTCTGTGTAGTGCTGCTCCAAATACTAGTAGCATCTTTCCTCTAACTACCACAAGTTAGTTAGTTGAAAGATAATTTTAAGTCATGAACCCAAAGCATTAGGCCTGTGCACAGAGCATGCCGTGCTGTACCCAGTGAGCTCCGGGTGCTGGTGTGGGAAGGGGCATGCTCATAAATACCCTTGGTCGAACCATCCTGTCCTTCTACAAGGTAAAACTTCCAATGACCTCAGAGAGATCCATGTATATATATTGCCAAAGACTCTCACAGCTGAAATAATCTTGTTTTTAGAAATAAATGAAAAATAAAAGGTGGCTTGCAAAAAAACACAAGCAAAAATACTTGGTGAATTAGTTTCTGTTTTTACACAAAATTAAAACATTGACTTACCACTAAATTAAAATAGGTTTCCTGTGACACTATATTGTACAGCCTTATGAATACTTAATAGCAGTACTGTAATTACAAAGGACTAAATTATTTGCAGCTCAAGTTAAAATAAATGTACTTGCTCCCAGTAACACTGATATAAATATTAATGGGGCTCTTAATTCTATCAAAATTCCATCATGCACCATCTTAATAAAGAGTTTGTGCATTTGCTGCTATTAATCCAACGGAAAAAACAGGGTAAGTTTCTGACTCAGACTTCCTAGATACGATGCCAGGTTCACGCTGCAAATGAACACCCACTAGCCAGGCCTGGTTCAGTGTTTACCAGAATTAGTACTTCAGTAAGTATAGACTATACATAGCTTTACAAGCAAAACTTACTCAAGTCAAAAGACGTTTCTATCTGAGGGTGGAAACCTTCAGAATTTGGCCACTATTAACAGCTCAAGCCTTCAACTGGTGTTTCTAAAGGCACTACAGAATCCAGTCATTTAAAGACTACTGCTGTATTTTGCAAATATAAGGGTGAGAGTCTAGCGGTTCTGATCCTGTGTCCCTACCTGACCCTCAGCTTTAATTTGCTTTGTTTCAACAGGGACAGGAACACATTCTTCCCTGTCCTGTCATTTCAAAAAGGATAAATATGAACCAAAGAGAACACTTTATAAACAGCAGTTAAAACACATGCAATCCTGACCCATCGCCTCTGCCTGCCAGCACAGTTTGTGAGCACTAGTTATTTCTGCCTTACAGCATGCTTCAAAAGCAGGTTGTCATCCTGGTTTACCGTGAAGGCATAGAGCTTTACTGAACCCGACCAAGAGGATTCAGAGCAGGGCAGAAGCAGCCCCTGGACATAAGATACAGATATTAAACTTAGTGCTGAGATAGCACAGATGTGTCACAAGGAAAATGTAGTCAAAGTTTGTTGACACTGATTCAGGGGAAATTGTTCTTTTGCCATGCAGAAGAGCAGAGGCTTTAGTATTTACTGCTACAGTAGGAAGTTATGAAATTGCTGCAGTCCATGTCTGTTACAGTTCTGAATTACAAGGGAAACGTGTGTGTATGGAAGCCAGCAAGAGTGGAGGGTAGGAACATGAAAGATGACAGAGAAAATGTCACCTATCTGCACTATCCCAGTCCCCCATGCTCCCTTCAGCATCAGGGTTTAAGAAGTACCTTGGGAAACTTTCTAAACCAAGCAAAATTCACTATTTCAGTACAATTGGAACTGCCATTTTACCTATTCAACAAAATGTACTTTTCTATACAGGCACCAGCATTACTGTTCCTTCAGTCACAGCAGACATGACACTTAAAAATAGGCAAACTTTTATTTCTATTAGTTTTCCATTATTTTCTTCACTTGTTTTAGGTTTATTTATACAGTAGAAATAACATTTTTGGTACAAAATAGGAAAAAAATGAAGGTTTTAAGGATTTTGATAAAACCAGGAATTTTGTATTCAAACACCCAGCTACATCTCACCGTGCTGTTAAGTGTGCTTGTGTGACAGCCAGTGACCACATTTCTGATATTGTGCCTCACATATTATTTACTTTTTCTTCTAATTCTTTACATATTCCTAAGCTCTGGAGCCCTGAGAACACTTCTTCCCCCACAAACATGTTATCTTTCCCCTACAAATATAGAAAAAAAGCAACATCTGGGTCTGAATGGACAATGCATTGAAAGCATCACACTCCACAGCCCTCTGGGATCAGAAACCTCCCACCACTATACAAGAGACCTGAGATGTTTTAAGGGCTGGTACTTCTTTCATTTTTCCCCATATAATGAAGCATATAACGAACATATAATGAAAGGACATGAAACCAGTGACATTTTTTAAGTTTTTGTCAGCTTTTCCTAGTGGATTTTAAAATTGGATCTTCCTTCCCTTTTGCTGTCCCCATGACACAACAGAGATTAGACTTGTAGTCACTGAAGTCCCCACAAAAAAAAGTGACGTCAATGCCATGTAACAAAAATCTCCATGAGTTCTTCTGTAAATATATCTGGCTCACACAGAAGGGCTGGTGCTATTCTTTGTTATTAAAGTGATTACTCATACTCAATTAGGAAGCTGTTCTCTGCCTCACAAAGATAACACTGCCCTCCTAACTCAACCCTTATGCCATCCAGCCCATCATATATATATATATTCCCTTCAGCACAAGAGAGCTTCTCTGCTGTTATGTGTGATGGTGACAAGAGTTACATGGAGCCATGCACATCACTGCAGCCAGGTCGTATTTTCCTGAACATGAACATCCAGCTTCCAACAGCTCAGGATCAGTTGCAGCATTACAGCATGGGTTGAGGGCAACAGTCCTCCAAACCCATGGCCTTTCTCTCCTGGGCTCCAGACCCTTCCCATCGTGGGTTTGCTGAGAGCAGCCCTGCTCACAACCTGCCAAGGAACCCAGAGGGGCTCCAGGTCTGGTTTCTCCTACAAATCTGGTTCCTGGCTTACAGCACAGGCTCCTGCTCAGACACGGGTGCACCCTGCTGCCCAGATGGGAGAGTCAGGCTGAGCCTCTGCACTCCAGATGTGTCTTAAAATGAGTCTTCTCACACATGTCTTCAGATTTGGTATCAGGGACTGCAACAAAAAGCTCACTACAATAATCTACCCGAGGACTTTGGTTACTACGAGGGGCTAAATTCAGGCAGTGAAGTTTCACTCTTTCGGGTGTCAGCACAAAGTTAATTGTGATAACTCCTGCAAAATGGAAGAAAAACTTTTCCCTATTTTGTATGTCAAAATTCCAGTTTGGGGTCATCTTGTTTGTTTATTTTTCCGCAAAATTTCCTAATTCTTATGTACACTGAAGCTACACAATATCTGTACCACCATGTGCTCATGGAGACCCCAGAAATAACAACTGAAACATTCTATAACAGATTTTTAAAATAAATCTATCATGGAACTCAAACAGAAAAACCCAACCAAACAAAAAAATGCCTTTGCAAAGAACTGTTGGCCCAGAGAAACTTAACTGAAGTTGTTACTTTGGCAGTATTTTCACATCAGCAAAGCACAACATTTTTAATGGAAAAAATACAGGCACAGCGTCTCCAGCAGGCTTGAAATGGCAGCTCCATAGACTTCCCTTGTGAGGCAAGATCTCATTTTATTCTCCACTAATCACTGCCACCAAGAGCAAGACAGATACACCACATGTGTATGACTAGTTCTGTTCAGCACTGCACAGGTAACTAGCTCTGACTTGAGGAAAGCAAGGCAGTAACAAGACTCAGCAAGGCTGCACTGATGGCATTCAGGGAAATCAGAAGCCATCCATCTATCAAGATGAGACCAGCTGCATGCTTGTGCCTCGCTCCTTCGCCTTACACAACACCAAGTTACCTTAGCAGATGTTCCCATGCCTCTGCCCCTTCTCCTCCTCACCTCCACACCAGTGGGGGGGTAGGAAAGGGAAAACACAACAAGGAGATGGATAAACTGACATATCTTCCCAACCAAGCTGTAGTGGCTCTTGGGGAAACCAATCAGTGGCTTTAAGGTATTAACGAAGAACTTGCTTATTGGAAACCATAAAGAATTAGCTGGTGGCCAACAGCTAATCCTGTCTCATAAGTGACCACAGACCTGCCAAGTGGAGATTAAAATGTTCCACTGGGCAACAGCAATAGCCACACCAGTCTTGCAGGGCATTTTCCTTGCAAGACACTGATTAACTGGGACACTGACACATTCTTCATCCAATTTTTTCCAACCCACTCAAGCCCCATCTAGTTCCACTTTCTATCACTGCTGAACTGATGACAACAGAAGAGTTGAGTCATTCGGGAAAACTTACACCCCCATTTCCTGCAGTGCTGGATTGTGCTGCTTCATCATTTGTGACACCTTAAATGAAGCAAGTCTAGGGTGGACTGGGCAGTCTGAAAAGCCCATTTCATTTTACCTACAGACTAATATCATGTTGTTCCTTCTGCTCTACTGCACCACAGAGGAGGGAGTGAGATGTAAAAATCCCCCTATATTCATTTTCTGAGTGTCTCATGCTCTCTGTGAAAAATTGGACTTATCACTACAGTTCTCTGACTTCATTCTTCTCTTTATAAATGTAAAGTAAAAAAATTGCCTTTCCCTCATCCTTTGCCAGCTTGATCTTTTTAGAGCAGTGTGGTGTGCAGCAATGATGACTTGATGCAGCTTCTGACCAGTACAGATGTCCTGCAAATACCTGTTGTAGTTGGGTGTCGTGGTTCAAACCCAGCCGGCAACTTGGAACCACGCAGCCGCTCGCTCACTCCCCCCCTTTTCCTTCCTCCCCCCACTCCCGGAGGGATGGGGAGGAGAATCGAAGGAATGTAACTCCCACGAGTTGAGATAACAGCTCTCCAGTAACTAAGGTATAATACAAACCACTACTGCTACCAGTAATAATGATAAGAGGAATAACAAGGGAAAAGGACACAACCGCTCACCACCCGCCGACCGATACCCAGCCCGACCCGAGCAGCGATCTGGGCCTTCCGGGTAACTCTCCCCAGTTTATATACTGGGCATGACGTGCTGTGGTATGGAATACCCCTTTGGCCAGTTTGGGTCAGGTGTCCTGCCTCTGCTTCCTCCTGGCTTCCCCTCCTCTCTGGCAAAGCATGAGACTGAGAAAGGCCTTGGTCAGAGTAAACATTACTTAGCAACAACTAAAAACATCGGTGTTATCAGCGTTGTTCCCAGACTGAAAGTCAAAAACACAGCACTGCACCAGCTACTAAGAAGGAGGAAAAAAATGACTGCTGTAGCTGAACCCAGGACATTGGGTAACACAGAGCAGTAGAGTGATAAAAAATGATGTGTTTGGAAAGCCTGTTTAGCCTTCCCTAAGAAACTGCTCCACCACATCTCAGGGTATAAGTTCTTGGAAGTACAGAGAGCCATTCAGCTTTCATCCAGTATTTGTAATCTCTGATTGAGGTCAGAGGAATCACTCCAACACAAAGGAGTACTACTATCTGAATCTGTGATTTCAAGAGGCTCCTCACTTTCCATAGTGAACATCTGCCAAATTAAAGCTGTGATTGAATAAAAAAAGCAGTTGCCCAATTCCCACCACATTTCACTTCTGGGGCTGTGATTTCTATTGTAGTTCCATCTTCATCATTATCAGAGAAAGAGAAGCTGTTAGCAGAGGCTAACCAGACAAGATCTTCCCAGACCACATTAAACTGATGCAATGAAGTGACGGTCACCTCAACCCAAAGATCATCTCTAGCTCATCACTGTAGAGCTGTCTAAAACCCTCCAAGTGTTGTAAGAGAATATCCTGCCTGTGACAACACTTCAAGAGTAGGAAATACCAGTGATCCAACTTGTTCGTTCCCAGATAAAATAGCTCCATTCCCACCACCCATTTCTGATAAAGGCACTGGCCCCTCCCACAGCACTTCTTGCCTTCTCTGTCACTGGCGTCTCTCTTCTCCCCAGGAAGGACAAAGCTGATAAGAAGTCCCTCACTGCAGCAGAGACAGAGCACTGGACTGATTTTAATCAAGTATCATTCCATCAGGTTACAACACAGCACTTAAACAAGAAAATAAAAATATAAGCACAACATCACCTAAAGAAGACATAACAAATGCCTTTTCACTGAAGAGTTATTTTTCAAAACACCTATTTAAACTCACAGAGAGAGCCTCTGGCTTGATAACCCAAATCACAGGCACCGAGTTTAATGGACTCATATTCCTGAGGGGCGCAGGAGTCCCAGGTCACACGTGGGTCACGGCAGAAGCCAGTACCCCATGCTCTCCTGTTTGCAGGCTTTTCTGCATGTCAATCTGGCCTACACGGACTCTCAGCTATAACCTCTGTGCCTTTTCAACCTCATACCAAGCTATTCTGCATTTTCAAAAATGAAAATTTAGATTCCACATTTGAGTACCCAAAAAATACTAACAGACAGCACAATATAAGGGGCTGTTCCCTTAGAAAGGGTACATGGAAGCAATTCTGCCTACCTGTTCTCTTGGACCAGGTATTTACAGCAGTAAAATTTCTATGGGCTGTTCAACGGTGACTTTGTTCCAGTGCAGAGACATCTGTATGAGAACCTTGTCTATACCACACTACACTTTTATAAGAGGTTTGAAGAGAGAAAGCAGCTATAAAACCTGAGGGGTTATTTACCATGACAGTGGTATTACGAAATTTCACAACTCTCTGCTCTCACCTTTAGCAGTTACTATCAGTTAGTAACCAAAATATTCCAAGTCTCTGGCTGCAATATCAAACCTTCAGCACAGGGAGCCAAGAGAAACACCAGCACAAGGCCACGGGTCTTTTTAAAAGACCAAGCTATAGTTAGGGGTATCGATCAACAAATGAAGGCAAGAAGGGTGGGTGAGCCCAGCAAGTGCATCAGAAGCATGGGTATAAACACAGGTGGGCACGGTTTCCATGACACTGTCACAAATGGGTTTGTGGGACAAGCCACGATGTTAGTGCTCCTTATCACCAAAGGACTAGAATCCACATGTGTTTGATAGAGATTTGTACTGAGCCACCATATTTCCATTTTGCTCACAGGTCATAAAACTTCCCCATAATTCACTGTAAACTTTCCTTCCCTAGAAAACACCTTTCAGCTACTCTTATTCTCTACCAGCACAAACCCGGGTATAGAGACCAATGCCCTAGAAAGGCACCTGTGTTTTCTATGCCTGCAGTCAAATAAACTTACTTTGTTTATGCAGCAGGAAAAGGTACACTATAATTGCTAGTAAATATGGAAATCCTTCAGCTTTGACGTGGTGTGATGGTACTGAAGGTAACTTGCAGCTACAGGACACCCAGCACCATCCCTAACTCAGCTCTGCTTCTATAGACAGCTCTATATTTCACCCAGGATCCTTGCTTTTATCAATTCTCTAATAAATTACTAGCCAGTATAGTGCCCTCCTACAGCAAGAAAACTTTAGAGACAAGTGCTAGTGGTCTTGTGGCAGAGACCATACCCCAAGAAGAACACTGCAGGCAATGATGGGCAGCAACTGCGTCACTCGGTGGCAACTCTCTCATTTACAACAGCCTAAGGCTCCAGCCTCTTGTTTAAAAAGGTAACCTGCTCCAGAGCAAACAGAAAATGACCCTTGGAAAATGCACATCACCATGAGCATTCATGTTATCACAGAGACACACTGCTGTGATGTTCTGAGCTCCGCTAATGAGTACATGCTGGTAGTTGCCACCTTGAGACAGCCAAGGGAAGGAGCGGTGAAAGGAACCATCTCCCTCTGGCCACCAAGTGTTGAAATGTCACAGAGAGAGCTTGGAGTCACTCTCAGCTACCGTGATACTATTCTCTGCTTTGCCTGCTGTGCAGGAGAACCTTTGTTCCTTGTTTGCATTCCCATCCTGCCTGCAAACCCACTTGGGTAGCCCTGCATCACCCAGGCCAAAGAGGGGAACTGTGAGTCAAAGCAGATGAGCAAGCCAGGAAAGATTTCTCATCGTGCTCTGCAGAGAGGAGCCCTCCGAGGCTACCACCGCACTGCAGGCACCATGATTCATTCGTAGCATAAAGGGACTCGAGCATAACTCATCTTCTGCACTACCTTCAAGTCCTGCCCAATTTCCTACATGGGTCATTGTGTGGTGGGTATATTCCACTCCCCATCTGGAGGTCATGCATGACAATAACTTTATTGTGTTGGAATAAAATTCCTCTGCTTTGTTTTTATTGCTGCTATATGATGGCTTTGCAGCCTGTGAAACTCAAGGAGGAAATAACCTCCTGCTTTGAAGCCCAGCGCTGAGACACACCAGCCACTGTGTTTATGGTTCTGCAACCCCTGGACTTCAGCAGAAACAAGAGTATTTCCTGGCCTAGTTATCTTTGTTGTAATTACTCATGTATAACTAAGACTAGGAAATCAGTAGGGCTGTGCTGAATTATATCTTCTGTGATTTCAGCTGTGCAAAGGATTTAGGTGAAGCTTTAAATCTCAAGCATTAAAGATGCCTTGTTACTTCTGTGACCAAACTGACTATTGATGGGAAGTTTTGGGGTACATCTGTCTGAATACCTTTGCAGCAGAGGACGTATCACAGAGACTTAGCTGGAATCCTATAACCCATGGCATGAAAGCCTACAGGAACAGACCTTACCCCCCTGCGCAAGGGTGCCAACAGACCTGCTCTGACATAAGCACTATCCTTGCTACAAAAAAAAACCCAACCAAACAAATCCCCTCCCCCCACTCTCTACACATAGGGGGTTAAGACAAATAAACTAACACAAGTGTGAAGCTATTGCCAGCAGACACGTCTCTGAGCAAAGACACTGGTCCCACACAGTTTAACTTACTGCATCACATTCACACTCTCCCATCAACCTTCTTGATCGCCACCGGCAGACCGCAGCCATATTTCTGCTGCCCCTGTGCTGGGGTGGAAATGTCATGACTCCAGCAGGTGTTTTAGAAAACGAAGCAGATACAAAATCCCCAGGGCTCCCAACTGCAAATAGATGTAACCAACCCAACTAATGGATCTGCTGCCATTTCTTCACACTCCATTAAAGGATGACAGCTTCTGGAGAGAAAGCTGTCAGAGAATGCTCGTCTTAAACCTGATCTGCCTCTGGCTCACTTCAAAAAACTAGTTAGTTGTGCAGCAAGCTAAAATAATCACAGTCCCCTAGAGACTGCATGGTTCTCAGATCCATACAGAATACATAACGTGAGCAGCCAGCATCTTTTCTAGTTGATCTGATACCATCAAGAAAAGTCAAAAGGTTAATTAATTAATCACTTTTTTGAAAGATGGAGATGATACAAGAGGGAATGTGTTATAATACATTCTCAGCACACAGGCTTTATGGAAGAGTTCACTCTAAATATTTCACAGCAGTAGCAGAATTACTTTGAGATGCCTGTAGGTACTTACATACTGCAGCAGTAAAGCAGTGACCTTCTCTGGTGGTGTTGGAGGGAACAACTGGAGTATGCAATTTTTCTTGGTAGACAGCAGTTAAAATAACCACTGCAGGCTCAAGACCTAACCATGCTGTGCCAGTAGCTATACCAATACCCTGTAATACTAACAGCCATCCAGGTCAATGGGACTTAAACAAGAGCCTGTACCTCAGCTGCAGCTGATGAGCTCCCAGGCTCATCATCCCAAGTGGAAGCAATAGGTGATATCATCCCAGAGCAGATACTTGTAAATCAGGGCAGGGTAGATCCAACAGCTGTGCTGGCAGGGGTTGAGCAGAAGTTGGGTCTGATGCTCCGCTGTCTGGGAAGCAGGCATGTGGAGGAAGTGTTTTTCCCTGTCAAACTATGCTGAGCTCAGCACATTCCAAGATGCTGCTGATGTTTTCAGCTTCCTTTAAATTAAATTACTAAATCACTGAATCCTTCACAGGTCATTAAAAGTGGAGAAACCAAAATAAACTTGGAGCTATTAGACCTTGAGGGTTGGCCCAGAAGGTCATTTTTTGGTGGGCTAAAGCAATGAGTCTTACAGCATTCCTGATAGGGTGAAAAGGATGCAAGAGCTCATAGGGCAAGCTGCTTGCAAATGGCTATTTCCAAACTAAGAATGACAGGAACTGCTTTAGGTGGGCTGTGAATTCTCATCAGCCAGACTCTCCAGGTAAAACAAGCTGTCCAAATGCTAATTGTGTCTGGCACCAGACACCTAGCTGCTATGAAATGTCATGTGGCTCATTTTCAATGCTTTCACAGAGAACAGTTATTTCCACCAGTACACATACTTTGAACAAGTGCATTTTTCAAATTCTGCTCATTTCAGGCTGCTGCTCCCTGAAAAATGTTCTCAGGCTGGTTTCTGTCAGGCTGTCTGCAATGTTCCCCATGCCATTGCTTCCCTCCTGGGTGAAGAGTGGTAATCGCATCTCACTTTCATTGCAGGCTTCCTCATCCCCCTGCTTACTTTAGCTCTGCAGGGGATCAGCAGATCCCCAAAGGAAGGAACTGAAAATTTGGCAGGACATGAATGCAGAAGGCTTCACCCCTCATTTCTGGTGATATTGGAGGGACTGTTGGATGAACACCTACTGAGGATGAGATGTGCTGAAGCAGCAGATAGTTACCCTGGACCAGGCTTCAACTCTACAGAGCTGACTCTGTGGGTTATTCCCTCATCTTGATGAGGGTGAGTACATTTGGCCAAGGCTTCTACATGGGACACCATGGCGCTACACTAAAAGGAAATTCTTATGGCATTAAGGAATGGTGATTGTGGCAGTTCTTTGTATTTCTGAGAAGCAAACAAAGGAAAAGCCAAAGCAGGAATATATGAAGAGACATTGTGTGTGCATTGAAGAGTTTAGACATCTAATGTTTTTAACATAGGCGAAAACAGTGACTAGAACAGAAGGAAGGATGTAAACAGAAGAGAGCAGTAACCACCAGGTCACAGACTTGCAGCACAGAGAAGCCTCCATGCCAAAAGCCCCGCAGGGAGGCATGAGCCAGATGTCATAGCTGGGTAGTACATTCAAAAAACACTGTCATGAGAAGAACAGGAAAGCTGGCAGCTGGGGCTATATAGTAAAAGCTTAGGAATGGTGAGAAAGCAGTAACAGTTATAGACAAATCTGTAGGCTGCAGAAGAGGTGGATTTTGAGCATATTTGGAAGAAAAGAACAATTAAAAGTTAGTTTGATCATCTGGAAAATGGTAGAGTTGTTGACCATGATTTAGGAAAAGCAGAGACCGCTAATAAATATTTCTGTTCTATTTCGGGGAAACATATTATGTGGTGATGAACCTCTCCATCCCCACAGATATCAAACAAAAGGTTAAACAGCAGTTACTAACGCTAGACACTTCAAAATTAGCAAGTCCCTTTAAGCACCTTTTAAATTAAAAAGACTTTTTTAGAGAGCTGGGTAAAGAACTTTACACATGGTTGATCTCGATTTCCAGTAAACTTGGACAGTCAAAGTTTACCAAAAAATGCACCAATATTTTGAAAGAATCAAGTGGATAATCTAAGTAATTACAAGACTACCAATCCAAGATTGGTCTGTAGCACAATAATAAAATGGCTCATACAGAATACGATTCATCAAGATGAGGAATACAATTTGGCAAATCTGTGTACAGAGAAGAATAAATTCACCATCTTGATATTTTCAGTGACAATCAACAACCGTATTGCTGTAATAAGTTGCTGTATTCTCTGAATTCAGAAAAGCTTTTGATTTGGTATTACATGAGGTTTTGATAAAGAAGCAAGGACAATACTAACTCCATACAGGATTCTTGAACAGAGTTAAACCCAGTAGAGCAAGAGGTCTCAAACATACATGCAAACATGGAAACGCTGCCTAACACTTCTGGTTTCAGCATGGTCCCGTGGGAATCTGCTGTAAGTTTTCTGCTACTCAGTTTTTTACCCATGTCAAGGAAAAATCCATTGAAATTACCACTTAAGAATTTGCTGGTGACCAAGATCAGGGGAATTGATAAATTTAACAGGCAGCATACTGATACAGAGCAATCTGGATTGCTTGGATACATTTTGGAAGAGTATAGCCAAGGCGAGGCAACATATTTGGAAGCCAAAATAAAGGCAGTATTTACAGGACAGGGTCAATTGGCCTTGGAAAGCTCTGAGAAGGTAATGAGGTCCCTGCTCATGATCAGCTCAATGCAAGTGCCTTCTGACTCTTGTGGCTAACATAATTCTCAGGAGAATCCTGAATGAGAAAGAAGGTACAAGGCTGCTATGGTATCTTACTCCGTGCTGATGTTGACATGTAAGAAAGGTGTTGGAAAGCTGGAAATAAATAGGACAAAAGCCATGAGCCTTGTGAAATAACTGGAAGAGGTGTTTTTACCATAGGATGTTTCTGGAGAGTAATCTATTTTGTTTATCCCAGAAGAGACTGAAGAAGGACTTAAGTGTGTCCTGCAAGTACGTACTCAAGGACAATCCCAGTGGCAGAAGATGTTCTGGGGGCTGAAAGCTGAAACCAGGCAGGTTCAGACAAGCAAGAAGAAGCATATATTTGACTTGTACTTACTCTGACTGCTACAGTCAAGCAGCACAGCATGTCCAAACACTCCTATCGGGAGGCAAAGTCTGTGAGCTGACCTGATGAACAGAGAGCAGAAATGGGAGCGTCCCCAGACAGTCGGGCTAATGGAGGGGAAAGCTACGACTGAAAAGATGAAATTGCCATGTGAAGGCATTGCAGAAGCATCCAAGGGTGTGAAGATTGAGTAATGTATCCAGACTGATGTGCGTGGCATTTACCTAGTAGTTATTTGCCATCTCTAGTCACTGATTTCAGTCCTCCATTCTTTAAACACAGCAAATCATTCAGTGGAAGGAAGATTCAGCAAAAACCTGTGAATGCAGTTAACTGATTGAAGTATTTTCTTTCCTTTCACATATGAGACGCCAGAATCTCACTGCCTGTCTAAGCAAGAGAAACTTCTGATGTTCAGACAATAGTATTATGGAAACTTGATTCTTAAAATAGTGAGAAGAAGGGGAGGAAAAAAAAAAAGGCATATGTAAAATACAAACCTGTGCTTGAGGAGCAGAACTTTCCTTTCCCCTCTTCTGTAAGAGAGAAAATAATTACTCCTTTGTACCCCAAGAGACTTCAAGCTCTTTCAGATGAGATTTAATCACTCAAGAGAGCTGTTTAGAGCTTTTGTTCAAGATTTCATGCAAGTAAGAGAGAAGCAAGTGCCACTTCAGAGCATTGTGTTACATTAATTGCTAGGATAAAGGGAGGCAAAGAAAAAGATCTGCATGTTCCCAAATAGTCCTAACTGTGCCTGAAAGCACTTGCATCCTAAACTAATCCCCTACTTACCCCAGATACTTGATGACCTACTGGTGACATTCAGTAAGAAGTAACCAACTGCAGCAGACTCTCTAATTATAGCATGACCTGTTGCTAATTACTGTGTGACTAACCCACCGCTGTTTTATTATCGCACTAAATAAATAATATCCACTCTCCTCAGGCTGTGTTTATGGATCTGATTTCCCAGTTAGCCTCGACTGGAAGCTGTAAGCAGTCCCCAGTGGCTCCAGTCAGACCTGGCGGGTGGGCACCCTGCCTTGCACCTTAACAGTGAGTGACCAGCACAGCAGGACAGCCACTGCCTTGACCAACAAACAGCCAGCCCAGCTGAGGTCCTCAGAGCTGGAAGTATGGACCGATGTGGCCACAAGGGAGGTGCTGAGGATCCGCAGGTGTGGGAGCAGGCTCCGGGGTTCTGAACATGATGTTTTAGAGGCAATGTACCAGTATTGTCAAACACCAGATGTTCCATCCCACCATATGCATTTTGGGAAGACTGTTGATCAAATCTGGCTAGCGGGTCCAGCCCTGCATGCTTTCCAGCCACTCTCCCTAGTGATGTGCTCAGATTGAAGGATCACAGCCTTTCTGCACCATCTCCTGTAGCGGCTGGAAGGTCCAGCTCACATTCATTCTCTCTGATACTACCACTGCCAGGAGACTGAAAAACCCTGACTCCACTTGGCCACCACTCCTCAATGCCCAATCTCCCACCCCTCACCATCCAAGCAGGGACGACTGCCACACTCCATTTAGTTTTGAACTTCTCCAAAAAACTTCTAAAAATAAATTTGAAAGCATTTTGCAATTCTCATGTTGCTTATGAGAAGATTTGAAATTTCCACTTTTTTTTTCCCAAGCACAAAGAATATCTGATTTCTGGCAGTTAGAGCTACCACTGTAAATACTCTAGAAAATAAATTAGCATGTAAGAAAGCTCATGGGAACAGCAGATTTTTAACTGAATAATGTGCACTACTTATTATTTCTGAATTTGCAATGGCAAGGATTAGCAATGAAAACCTGGTTTAGTCACTAAGACAATACAACTGGGCAAAGGAATCAACAGTGTGCAACTCGTATGTTCCATGATATTTAACAAAGATAGCTGCAGTATCAGCTTGGGTCTAAGTGTGACCAGCTCTGAACAACTACAGAGGCCACAGAATCAGCAAAGCAAAAGGTGGCAAGTTTCCCTTAAGAAGATGCAGAAGGGAATTCACACCTTGCCCAGCACATCTGTACCATGCTCTAGTCTATAATTTCCTCCTTGTTGTTTCTAGTGGCAGTATAGTGAGTATAGCAGTGCATGGGGACAATACACACTGCTCTGCAAATGTGTAGCTATTCATAAAAACACAAAAAGTGGCTTTAAAAGTTGCTACTGTGATTTCCTGTCATTCTGAACTCCCTTTATGGAGTACAGAGATACACGGTGGTGGAGTAGCTGCAGCCTACAGATGCAGTTTAGTATTTTGAGACTGCTTTTAAAAACTTCTATGTGGGTGTTTGCCAAAGGATCTTTTTTTATATTTTATTTTCTTCACTGCTAGTGAAACAACCAACTTTTACTCTTAATTATGCAGCCCATCATAAAACAAATAAAAAAACCTACTTGTCCTAAGGAGTTGCAAAGTACTAAATTAGCCAAAAATAAATGTTCATGCTGGAAAACAAGTTCCAGATGTGTCTGCCGGACTCCTTCCGTCCAAAGCTGCAGTATTTAAGGGTCCACAACACAGCCTGGATATAAGGAAAGAAATTTCACTGTTGTTGAAACAAAACCAGATAATTACTTGAGAGGCACTTCTATCCATGCTCCCTGGACGTGTTTCCCAGGGCTGGAAGGGAAAGTCAGCGGGGGGTTTGGTTCATGTGATGTTGATGGGAAATCTGGAGTTCCTGCCTTCTTTAGGACATGGGTGCAAGCAGAGGTGGGACACCAGAGGAAGAGCCACAGGGAAAGAATGAAAATGGAGGGTTCACATGTGCACCTTCCTATGCATGGCCACGAACTGCTGCTGCCAAAAAGCAGCTAAGCCACTGGATGAGTAATTCCTTCCTCCTCCCTCGATCACCTGCTATTATCAGGACAGGTTTATCACAATACATCTATCTTGTGGTTCTTCTGCACCCTTAGGAAAGTAATTTATGTATTCAGAGACTATTTCCCTTTTCATCTTTTTCATCCATCTGAATGAAAAGCTGTTAGGGATGGGACAGTGTCTAATGGAGCCTTGACATCCTTGAAGCACCAGAAACCAAACAGGCCAAGCAGCGAGTCAGACCTGAGAAGGGCTCTTAGGGAACCTGTAAAGCCTCCATGAAGGTGGCCCAGGCGGGGACCTTTATTTTAGAGTTCCCATAACATCTACTGCTCTTTCACCACGTTATGCTGCTTGTGTGGAGCAGAACTGAGGGCTTCGATTTTAGCTTGCACTGTTAGCACCATTCATTTGACCTTTGACCAGCTTAAATACAGAGATCTTAAACAAGCGTTACTATAAACTTAATTTTAAAACCTATTTCCTTGTTTTGTATAATGTATAAGATGGAAAAGTTACAAATCTGTCTGCAAGGACAAGTGTTGTTTATAGCATGAAAAGCCCAGTGATGTCAGTGCAAAAGAAGCATCTGCGTGTGCTTTCCTGGGTGAGTCCAGGGCTGTCCTGGATGCATGCTGAGCTGCCCTTGGTGTGTTCTGTTTGCTCCAAGATGTACATCTGGGCATGACCTGGCACAACATCTGCTCCAGCTACACCCCCAGCTCCCCATATCTCTTCTACGACTGCTTCACTGCCCACACAGCTAAGTGCAGAACACAAAGTGCCTGCACGGCTCTGTTAGCTCTGACGATGCTTCAAGCCCATGAGATTACATCAGTTCAGTCTTGAAGCTTTTGGAAGCACTCACTAAGACCTCCTTCCCAGGTATGTTTGTGCCAGTAGAGCGAGGCAGCTTTGAGACCACACACATCTCATGCCCGACCGCTCTGGAGCCAACCTATGCCAGCCACCTCCACTCAGTGGCTGCAATCTTCTTTCTCATGTGTCTGAATAAATTATCTGAGAGGGTACCACAGTGTTTAAATGAAACAAAGAAACATAAGAATAGTTTCAAAAGTATAAACAAAAGCAATGCTCTGCTGAAGAGTCATAGAGGCAAATCTCTCCACCCTGCCTGTTTCAAAACCTAATTCTTCTAGTCAAACTGGGATTCCATTCCACTCCATTTCATTCTCTCCTATTACCTGGTAGTAGAGCTGGGATTAGAAATCAGCTTTTGCCTACTCTGAGCCTGCACAACATCTGCATTACCATCAGGTAACGTCCTCTCCTTTCATGAGTATGAAACAGGATTCCAGATTCTGGAGTGCCTTTAAGTCACCTGCTAAACCTAACTGTTTTCTGATGAACAATCCATGATGGAAAATGAGATGCCATGGTTTAATACCTGGCTCCTGGGCAGTTCAGATGTGGTTCCCATGTCAGGGTCTGTCACTGACCCAAAAAATCAGAATCTTTCTCTCCAGCAACGCTGAGGTGCAGCATTAAATCTCTGTGTTGAATTGTCACCCAGTGTTAAGAGTACGAGATGCAAGAACAAACTACCAGAGGAGCCTTTTCCCCCTGTACAACTGGAATTTATCATTCTTGGTTTGCTGTCTGATTGCCATACAGCTCACATCTTCTGGCCACGTGGCAGCTATAACCTAGCCTGCTGCATCAAGCAAAGTCTTTCCAAATTCAACACCATCTGATCAAACAACTGTAAACAGACTAAATACCAGCACAGCTCCTGATGGCTGTAACTGTTAAAATGTTTATTCACTCTTTAGGCAAATTAACTTGTGCTTTGGAATGGTTATGGACACTAACACTTGTCTAAATTTAAAAAGCTTTTATAAGACTTTGTAAACTTCAGTTATTAAATATAATTTAACTTCTATCTTCTGGACAGCAACATTTTTTTGGAGCAGAAGGATTGCTCTAAAACAACTGCCTAGCAGGCTTTTAACTAAGATTTATTTCCCATTTAAGCAAACAGGATCACTACACTAAGCAATGGAATTGTATTTGTCCAATACCAGGAGGGGGGTAAGTGTAAACTTCTGACTTTTCTTACATTCCTTGGAAAATCTTATGGAAAACAAAAACACGAGGAAAACACTTGAATTTTAAAACTATGGCAGCTTAGAACTTCACCTGAGCTTCAGGTAAGACCAAGCCTCTCACCATCGGTCTAAACAGAGCAGCACACCATGGAGCTAGAAGTACCATTCCTAATAGGAGAGTGCCTCAGCAGTCTATGCCAACTGTATTTGCTGGTCTCAGTTCTGAAGTACCATGACTGTGTTTCTACATTCACATTTCTACACACCTGGAGCCCAGTGGACACACGTATGAGTGGCAACATGATAAATTAAGTCCATAAGCACTTGGCAGTGTCCTCAGCTTCCTGTGCCCTACAGACCTGCCAAAACTCATGGATGGAGAAACCAAAAAAACATGGAAGAAAGGTGTTTCTTCACAACAGCATACACAAAGGGGAAAAAGTTTAATCCTCCCCAAACCCCATCATTTTCTCAAAGTTCACCATACTTCCAGAATCTCCATTACAGACACAGGCTAATGAGCTCTCAGAGGTAATGCTGTGCCATAGTAAAAGGAATCATACTGCATTTGGAAAGCAAGAGATTGGATAAAAAGCCTCAAGGAGATAGCCTTCATGAACAATTCCTTCAAGCATATAGACTACGGTTTAGTTTTATATTTCATAGTTAAAAAGCTTGCTGAATCTCTCCTGCTGTTCTGGTTTTGTGTCCTGGTGCAGCAACACCCGAAAAGCTGGTAAATCCTGATGCTAAGGTACACCCTTGGACTGCTTGTTTGCAGTATGTGACCAGACCCTTTCTGGGGCTCACTAGCTGTTCAAAAGATAGTTTCACCTTGGGTTGTACCATTCATCGCAAAGTCAGCAAGAACAGTCATGCTGCCTTCCCAGCCAAGCTGGTGGAAACACTGCCATCAGCTTCCACAAGTTGGCTGGGTCCCTGCTAGATAATACAAAACACCAGACCTCGCAGAAGGGTTGAACAAGGGTCAAGAAATAGATATCCTCTATGGAGGATTTGCCAAGTGCATCGGGAGATGGCAGTCCTCCAGAGACCATGCTGTCACATCTTACTACTAGATACCAGTTCCAAAACTGTCACCTCTTCCTTACAATACAAAGTCAAAAAAAAGAGGAGAAGGTCACATAAGGCTTGTTATATGTTCATGACAAAAGTTTATGGTCTCTCAATGGGAAACACAGACAAAATGACCATCTGTAAAAGTTAATTCCAAGCCAAGCAAGCCTTCACGGTCACTCAAGACTAATAATTTATCATTTCTGCCTTTTTTCCTTCCTATTTGTCATTCCTGGGAAAAATCTTCAGGATAAGTCTTGTAATTTTCTCCAGGATCCAAGGAAAGTCTGATCTATGCTTCTCTGGAATCTTCTCCTGTCACTTCTATCCCTGAGCAGCGCACAAGCTGTTTGCTCTCAGCAATCCTTTAAGATCCTTCCATACACATACATTTATCATCACATACTTTTCTGCTTAGAGTTTATTTTACCCTAAAATCTCTTGGCTCTGGCAATACTGCACTTTTTCAGTGATTCCTAACTTGCCTTTTCAAGAAATTATTCCTGTGGGGGGAAAAAAATAATCTTAACTACAGTGTTGATTCTCCCTCTACATCAATTATCCTATTTCCTTCATTAGAATTAAATATGATTTCCACCAGCACAAGCGATCCAGCTAACAGTGCTATGGCCATCATCTCTCTGTAAATCCTTTAGAAATGCTTGTTGCTCACAGATCTTCGAGTGCTGGTATCAACTTACTGTTTTTTTATCATAATTGTAGATGTTAATATTATGTATTCATCACAAAAGGTTTATGTGAATACAAAGCACCACATACTCACTTAAATATTGATATTCATCATTTCTCATTCATCAGTTTCTTAGGTTGAATTGTGCTCTCTGTACTCAGCAGCATGGAAGGAGTGAAGACAAAAGAATCCATGAATCCTAAGAAGCCACTAGTGCTCAGGGGCTTAAAACACTTTGACAGTAACTAAGCTGGTTGCCTCAATTTTATTTTGTTTTAATTTTTCCATAAAAATAAATAAACAGTAACCCAGTAAAGATATGCAGGCAAACTAGGCAGAATGCATAAATACTGTTCTTTCCCAAATTATTTTTTTCAGATGCATAATCAGTTCACACTAATGCACGAAACTTCCAGATTTTTGGAAGATGGTCATGAATAACAGCCTCCTCAAGTTACAGCAAACTGAATCAGATGCTTCAGCTTTTTGTATTAGCAAAATTGTTCTTCACTGACTTTCAGGACAATGAAAAGACTTGAATATTGATCTCAGCTGCAGTAGGGACATGTTTCTGGTGCAGCCTTTAGCCCTGTGCCCTCCCAGAGGAAGCGCTCTTGCCCTGCCTATCAGCTACCTCCTGCCCACGGTACAGTGAACAGCACCTCCTTACACCGTCATGGACAATGGAGCTGCCTTTAAACAATCACACCACTCTGGTAGCTCAGGAAGCTCCTACAGATACAATGCAACTAAAACAACTGCAACAGAAGAGAAATAATAGTAAAAAAGTCTGAAGACCATATGGTCTACAGCAGAGGCTGGGAAGGGACAGGGGAGGTCACGGTGCCTGCAGTTTGCTGTTAAAGTTAAGTGTGGATTTATAACTGATTGGATCTTCTGTAATAAACCTTCCTGCACACCTGACTTCCGCCAGATCTTTTCTAACATCCCTACTGATTCATGAAAGCATTTTTGCAGGATTTGTTAACACCGACTATAATGGATCATCAAAGTTACTGCATCACCTGCAGTGTAGCTAGTTATAGGTTGGACTTTTGCATGTGTCTAACAGCCAAAGGGACTGTGGACTTATTAATACTACAATCTGTGCATGTGTCTCATTGGGATTTCGAACCCTAGGCCCCATGCTTCCTACCTTTAACTTTGGAGATCCCAAATGTGTTGGCACCAGAACTATCTTCCCCAAACCAGTTTCACTTCTGTGCCCTCTCTGGATATACTTGTGGCTCTTGGTCACATGCAAAAGCAGTACAGGTAACAAGTTTTAGGTAATTACTCCCCCAGTCTTTACATGGGGACCATGAGACATAGGACATAGGACCCATTAAGCATTCATACACAGACAAATTATCCAGCAATATGGTGATATGGCTGTTTTAACAGCTGCAGACCAAAGGATTTCAAAGGCACTAATGTTCTGAGCTTCAGCATTCTGGGGTGACATTTTGTAACCCATTTATGCCTTTTTTTTCATACAGTTCTCTCAGCTATTCCATTACAAGAACACAAACTGCTGATTTGGTGGAGGGTTCGGAACATGCCTCCTGCTGCTCCTGCTCCAGACTGGGCTCCAACTGAGGAGTGAAGGCAGTGGAATGGAAGGAGGGCAGGCTGAAAGCCAGGCAGGGGAGAGCCCCCTGAGCCCTGCAGTTGTACAGTGCTGGCTTAAAGCTTTTCAGCAACACAGACATCTTCCTCCCCATCCCCTCTCTGTTTTCTGAACGCAGGGTAAGGTGCTCCCTCAGGCGTAACTCCGTGACTGCACAGCCCTGAGAATTGTTTGCTCGCCTGTGCAGAACATCAAAAGGAAATGTCAGTGAGATTCTGAGATCCTTTATTGTGAGGCCAGATTTTGATGTCTGTGCTCACAGTAGAGACTACTTTATTCCTGAAGCAGTAATGTTCAAGGGTCTGTTTAAAGAGGGAGATACCAGCTGATATAGTGGACACCTGCTTGCTTCACCCTCTCCACCAATGGGCTGCTTCTCCCTACCTCAGCCAGTCAGTCCCTCTACTGCTCTACTGTATTTCATCTCCATTGCTAAAAACCTTCCTCATTAAAAGCAACAGATTGGGCATTTAATTTTCTCTTTGCAGGAAATTACATCACATCCTGCTATAAATGATCCAGAAGCGAAGTTTCAGCTCACTTAGTACTAGTCACTGTCTCTAACGCCGGAGGGACGCTATCAGTTCCACGTGCTCATTGAAGATAGCTCAGATTTTGTCACGCTACTTACCTCTGAAATGAGTTAACTTGAGGAATTCATGGGCAGCAATCAGATGTTTTCCTGCCTGCTTTTCATCGCAGCTCATCAGAAATTGAGATACAGTTGGGGAAAGGGCAGGGGAGAGAGTCTGAGATGTGATGAGAGAACTAATCCATCCTCAGCAGAGGAACTGATTTTGCATTTTTTTTCTCCCTGCTTATTTTACAGTAAATAAAGAATTAAGGAAGATTGCTGAAAATGTGTCCATTCAGGCAGCAGTTGAATTTCCTACTGATTGCTTTGGGATGAAGAAGGAGGGAAAGTGTTGGGACATTACAATAAGCAGTAAGTGGTGTGATTGGTGACTACCCAAAACCTTACGTTTTCACATATGTTGCTAATGATAGAAATGAGAAATGTGGTCTTATAAAAGCCCCCTATTTACTGAACGATGGTGAACATAAAAAAAATGTATCAGTCTTACAGGGGGAGAGAGAGGTGGAAAGCAATTTATCATGGCATTTATCTTGGCTGAACAAATAGCACTCTGGCTCTGCTCCCCAGCTTTCCCTGCACCAGCCTCACATCTGATGCAGCTCCTGCAGCCCCAGCTCCCAGCAGAGCCAGGTCCAACCTGCTGAGGGCAGGATGAAGACTGGCTTTGCCAAAGCCCACCTTGGAAAGTTGCAGCACAAATAAGATTAACCCTCACCATGCACTAAG
Source organism: Nestor notabilis (assembly GCF_000696875.1). NCBI lineage: Eukaryota > Metazoa > Chordata > Aves > Psittaciformes > Psittacidae > Nestor > Nestor notabilis. The sequence continues at coordinate 14,751 of NW_009912962.1, read as the reverse complement.
TCTGTCTTTGTTCCTCTACCTCTCAGGTAGGTCTGGGTTCCCAGGGGGAGAAGCTGCTAGGAAACATATGCTGACTAAGCACCAAGAGATATTTGGATACACGTTCTGGATATACACAGAAGGAGGGCAGGAGTACCTGTGGTTACAACATAACCTTTAAAAACACCCACGGCACAAGCATAAACTGTCTGTACAGGGAAGCAGGAAGCACTGAACTGAGACTATCTCCTCCCCTGTTATCTGTATCTTTGGTTTATAATATTTAACCATGCTTTTCATCTGAAGGAAGAACATCCTAATGGAAAACAGCATCAAAATCTTTCATCAGTACCAACTTCGCAGATCCAATAAAACTTCTGGCCACCATCAAGTCAGCAGATCCAGTAAGTAAACAGGTTTTCCCCATGAGTTTTCTTTGTGATCTTGGCTTTTTCACAGAAATACAGATTACACTGAAAACAGACTTTTCCCACAGGAAGTTTCCATTTGTCACTTGATAAAAAAACAACAAACCCACTACCAAGAAAATTTGCTGGGTCTGTCATTTAGTTGTTTCAGCTCCATGTTTCTCTTCAGACAGACTGTAAAACAGATTCTTAGGTCATGGAGAGAAAAATCAGATGGAGAAAAAGGGCTGGGAGAGACCCTGAAGAGCTATTTAATCAGACCCAACTATATTTTAACCTGCAGTGAAGGACGTTTGGGGATGGAGATTCCATATTCTCTTTATGCAGTCTCCTGGGGGAGTACACATAGGGATCATTCTAGGGTCTACCCTAAATCTTTCTCGATGCATTTTATTACTGTGACTTCTTTTCCTACTCCCAACAGGCACTGAGATCTGTTCATCACTCTCCTTTCTGCACACTCCTACCTCTCACAAGCAGTACCACAAATCTGGTCACACCAATGCTGACACGGAGCCCAGCCTGCCCCAGCCCTGCTCTTCTCTCCTGCCGATTTCTGAGAGCTCTCCTGATGTCTCCCGTACCTTTCCCAAAATGCAATTTCCAAACCTCAGAAGAGTGATGAAAGGAAGGACTCTCTCTGAGTGCTGCTACTTTGCTTGCTTTTTTTCAGCATTAGTTGGTGGGTTTTGTTGATTCCCTGCTTTCTGTATATAACTTCTATATCTTTTCCCATCAATACCTTCCTAACTGATAATTTTCTATCTACTTCTTGCTCAGTCAGTGATTCCTGCCTAAGCACAGCTCATCATCACCAGGTCCAATAATCTTTATGTGAGGATCTTCCCCAACAGTTACTGTGATGAATACAGCATGAGTCCTGGAGAAAGTCTCAGGAAAGAGATTTCTGAGTTTTGCACTAAATCCATCTTCATAACTTCTTGGTCAGGAGAGGTGGGCACTGGGGCGTGATAAGGTTAACCCCCACCAGGGGCTGATGGGAAGCAGACTTTCTGCACCCAGTTCCTGACATGACACACGTGCACCTTGGAGTGTGAAGATGTGTCACCAAGAGCTACAGGCTCATAGTGACTTCCAGCAGGTTTTCCTGGTTCATGGCTGAATTCAAGCAGAGTGGACCACACTGCAGAGGCCACTGAACATCCAACATGCCAGTGGAAGAGGCAGGTTTCTGCAGACATGGTTGATTCCCCAGAGGAACGCCATGTGCTAGGGAAAGCTCAGCAGAAACCCTGACGCAGTGCAATCTTAAAATCTGTTTAGGAAAACTGTCTGTATTTATAATCAAGCCTGGATGTACGACTGTGGCTTCATGTTCATTCATACGAGATCTCTACACTCCCACCAGTGAAAATGGCATCTTGATGTTGAGATAGGAGCCCATGATCTCATCCTTCTTGCATGGCCAAGCACATGACACCACACTTACGCCAGCCTTGTACTCTATCCCCAGCGCTGGGCTGGCTGGAGGACACACAACACCTAACCCAGCACACATAGTAGCAGGACAAAACCCACTCATTTAAGAGTGTTTTGACAAACTCAGATGACTGAGAGACGACATGTAACAACTTGGTGCCTCGTGTTTCTGACAGGACACTGGGTGCCATCGTCCTGAACTTGTCCTCACGTGGGAGCACAGCTTTACCACACACAACAACGTTAAGATGTAACTTCACATACAGCTGTTTACTATAGAATTTAGAAGGCAGTGTTCCCTGGACCACACTCATTCCTCAACCAGTGTGAGCACTGCTAATAGCTGTGCTGCTAATAGCTGTTATAGGTTAGCATTGCTCGCAAAGGCCAGATAGATGAGGAGACAAGTTTACAAGAGAACAGGCTCCAAATAGTCTGGCAGTGCCTCCCCCACTAACAACAGAGCACATAAGGAGCCCCTGCCTACCTTTTCCCAAGTAGCATAGAAATCCTAATTCACTTGTTTAAAAAGTGCAGGGGGGCAAAGGAATTTAAACTCTTGCTAGGTTTTCACCGTCTAAGTAATGTTCTTGTAGAGGGACAGCCAGAGGAAAGATGAAGGGATGAAGACATTTCCCCACAAAGTCTCCACAAGCAATGTGGATAATTCATCTCATTGCCATAAAAGGAGGGAAATAGTGTTGCTCAGTGCTCCACAGCAATCCATATAAATTCTCTGGGATTTAAATTATAAATACTTTTTAGTGTTGCCCACCCATTTCTTATTTCCCTATTTAATGGGAAGAATAAAATCTCCTTTAAAAGCAGGTAATCTCTATGAGCTCTACCACCACAGAGTGCACACCCTCTTCCCTTTGCCAAGCTGGGGAGGTCTCCCTGGGACATGGAGGTCAATGGATGCTTCATGGGAGCATGAAGGTACACCTGAAATGGGCTGGACACGAACTCCTGGAGGAAGACAACCTCCTGTGGCTGGCAAGCCAAGGGCCAGGGCAGACCTCTGCATGTGCATGACAAGGGGTAGGGTGAGCTGCAGAAAGCCTCCTGCATGCCTCACCTTGTGCTGCAGCTCTCCGGGCAGATGAAATGCATCTTCCCTCTCTGCATGCTCACTTGGCTGTGCTGCAGCGATTGCCATCACTGCTGGGAGCACCTCGCGTCCAGCCCAGGCTGCATCCCAGGGTGCAGAGGGGCAAGGCTGTCACCGTACAACCCCACCAAGGGACACTGTCCCTGGAGGGGTAGGAGCGATGTGGAGCCGGGCAGGCCTGCCCCACTGTGCTGGCTGCTCGGCGCAGCGCTGGCTGTGCTGCACAGCATCCCGTGCCTGATGCTATTTTTGCCTGGGGCTGGAGCTTCTGTGAAGGATGATAATCAGTGTGCGCTGTGTTTGCCATTTTTCTTTGCAGACGTCTTTGGGGTGCATTTCTTGCTGTTGTTGTTTTTAGCTGGACTTTTTTAAGTCTTCATCACCTAAAAATGTTTTCATGTGCCAAGATTAGAGCTTTCAGTCTCTCTTGGGTTCCCTATTTTCGGATCCTTGTTCTGGGCTCTTGTTGCTAATTTTTCTGTCTGTTTGTTTTTAAATAAACAACAGCTCTCTTAATAAATGTCCGGGGACCCAAAGAGTAGTGAAGGATCTGATGTTTGCTAAAGAAAAGGGATGTGGCTGTGGAAGAGAGAGGAATTGACTGGGAAACACTGCAGAGCCAAACATCCCGGAATACCTCACAGCTCGCCTGCCAGGTTGTGATACTGAGAAGGGTAAGGCAGAGAGCTCTTGGAATGAGGATAAACATGGATAAGCCAAAGAGAAGCAGTCAAGCTGCTGCCTCCATTATCATTCTTGCTAATAATAAACAATGGAGCGTGCTTGCTCCATTGTGCACAGTCCTCCTCATCTTCAAAGTGCCATGCAGTGAGAATGCTTGGCTGCTGGTGACCCTCCATCTGCCCCAAGCATTTCCCTTGCCCTTCTGCCTCGCCAAGTGAGTCCTGGTGTGGTGCTGGCTCTGGCAGTGCAGGACATGGAATAGCAAAGCAAGACAGGTGTACATGGGCTGTGTCCCCTCACCCTCCACAGCAACCACCCACCAAGGCAAGGGCTCCAAAATCCGCCCTGGAGAGCCACCCGCTGCAGGTGTAAGACAGGCAAGGTCTGGGGCTATATAACATCAAACACAAAACATGAAATTATCCAATTTAGCCAAGAAGTACAAAGTAACGTGAAATATAATTAGCTGTCAATGCCTGCTTGGTTCCTCACTGAGCAAATTTCATCATTCCTGGTTTGCAGGCTTGGCTCGAAGTGATGAACACACCCCCTTGACACCCAAACAGCGCTGCAAATGGTAGGAACCTGGAAACATGTGAGATGCCAGCTGGGTCCCCAGTGCTGTCCTTTGAAGGAGACAACCCTAAAGCCTGTCCTGGAATTAAAAGCTCTTTCCCCAAAGGGGCATTAAAGCAAAGTTGAAGACTTCCTTGAAGACAAAGCTGGCAGCCTTGTCCAAACCCCTAAGACTAAGCAGGGAAGCTAAACTTGGCACCTTTTGCTTCAGGCCATACTGTACCCTGTCTACCTCTCATCCTCCACCTCACAATGCTTTCAGCACTACTACGCAATAAACACGTTCAGAAACCCTCTTTTGACCAGGACATTTCCCCTGAAATAATTTAGGAAGTGTGAGAGATGCTAAGAAAGCTGCTGTGTGTTCAAAAGGAACAGCTTGCCCTTTGCTGAGCATCATCTCTACTACGTCCCAGCACTTACCCATCCCTACAGAGGGTTTCAGAGGTCCTGTACGTTCTGCCTTCAGCACTTCAGCCCAGGAAGGATTGTAAAGGAAGACCCAGCAACAACCAGACTGGTACAGCAGCATCATCACAGCAAGGCTGTAAATAACTAGAGGTCAATAAAGGCCAGGGGTAGATTGTGACACATGGCAAAACTGAATGATTGAATGATAAAGTGTTGGAAAGCTCAGATTTGGGATGGACCACTTTGTAAGGTTGTTTGCCTACTAGTTTCTGAAGTGTTCACCAAAGATTATGTTTCATAGACAGGAAAATGTGATTCCTAAGCAATACCCAAAACGGAAGGTGTTGGATTCCACTGGGCAGAAGTAACCAAACCATTTTCAGTACAGAATTAATTCCTATTACATCATGGTTAAGTTCAACTCTTCCCCTATTTACCCAGTCTCCTGTTTAGACTGCAATAAGAATCCATCTCTCACCAGACCTGCATGCACTGGAGATTTGTTCATCGCATCATGAGGTTATAAACCAGGCTGAAAACTTCCTGAGCTGGGTCTTCTGGCAAAATTTCAAGGCACTGCCTGAGGTCTGGTACAAGAGCTGAAATCCAGTTTATTTGCCAAATGTCATTTTCCTTCATTTACTATCTTGAAGGATAATAGCCCAAAACAAAATCCATATGCAACACTCGTGCCTCTAGCTAATCTTTTTGGTATTAATAGAGACTCCATCTCCTGGCACTGACATGCAGGATTTCCTCTTTAACCTGCATATTTCCCTGCCAGTATTTCCTGTCAGTGATTTCATTTACCACCTTTCCTAGTTATCGTGATATCCATCATTCTGGCAAATGATACCGGGGAGCACACTGGAGCTTTCCCTGCCTTGTCTCCTTAGCCCAACATCCTTTCCAATCTTAAAGGCAGCTCAAGTGCCTTTTTGGTCCCTGCAACCTTGTTAGCTTTAAAGCAAAACTAGAACAATGCTCTGGCTTAGCAAAGTAAACTCCCAAACCCAGACATGGGGTTGTTTGCTGCTCCAGCAAAGATGTGTTTAATCCAGCCCCTGCCATGTTCCTCATAGGGAGGCTCCAGCAGCATCACCTGCTCCAAGGGATGGTGGGCTGCATCCCCAGTAGTGTAAGCCTGGGTCAGGATTGAGACCTTGCACAGGAAATTTAATGGAACAAGAGCTGGTAGATCAAGGAAAAGTGAATCTTCATTAAATAGAGAGGGAAGGAGTGAAAAAGATGCTCAAGTGTTCTGCTCTCTCCCTCCCACCTTGGGCAGAGCAGGTTGGACTAACGCATTTTGCAGCTAGGTTTGACTTCAGCATTCAAGCTGCCAGCTAGCACTAACGCATTTCAAATGCAAACACACTTAGGTCTTCATTTTTTGGACAGTTCTAAATTCATGATTTCAGCTCTTACATTGAAAAAAGTCCCTGTCCCAAATACTTCTTTTTAAAAAAACAGTTAATTGGAAGAAGTTAGCCCTTAATATAGCCCTAATTCCCTTTGACAGCTCTCATGCAATTCACTGGAAGCACAATTTGCTGAGTAGGAAATTTTTTTCATGTAATGTATATTTACCAACCTGATTTTATACACCAAATGATAACACTATAGTGAACTTACGGGCAGTTTACTGGTATCCCATCGTCATGGCATTGTAATGTAAAACATCACTGTGGCCCCCCTATTGTGATAATTTCAGAATATATACTTTAAAGTCACTGTTGAAGAAGTTATCAACAGTTCCAGGCAAAACCAACCCAAATCCCAACATCAGCATTTCTAATAGACACCTCAGGAAAGCCAAAGATGTAACCCCAGAAACATCACATCCGAGACGACACACTGAATTGCAAAGTCCCCAGTGACCAAAGCCCATGTTCCTCTGCCTCCTGTAGTGCTCCATGTAGTGCCTAAAACTGAACCGACAACCTCATACCCTTCATAGGTCAATACAGTTTAAGAAAGAGCTGGACAAGAGCTGATGCTCTAGGGAGGCACAGAGGAAGGAGATATTCCCTGCTGGAGCACTTTAATATGTGCAAAGGAAGATGCAAAGAGAAATTGACCTGGTGCATGCATAGCATTTAGGAGGGGTGTTCCAGCAGCTGCCCAGGGAAGGGTCCTGGAAGACTGACGACAATCACAACGATGGACACAGGACCTTGCACATAGGTCTTCACAGATATTTGCACTCACTCTGCCTTGACCTCACAACAGACTGTAACCCATAGGTCTCGCACACGGTGGTGTCTCATGTAGAGCCCACTTTCCTCCTCTCTTTTAGCAGTTACTTCCTTCAGTGGTAATGGTTACTCAATGGATCAGGGAAATCCTGAGCTGAATGGGCAGAAGAAAAGAAATTCCCTTCTTCCTCTGATTTCCTACTTCCCTGATATTTTTTAATCATCACTGTGCAAGTAATGCTTGCTTTATTTTATTAAATGTAAACAGAGTGCAGATAGGGCCAGTTGTTTTCTTTCATCAGTTATAATAAAAGGATCCAAATAATAAGAAAATGCAGCCAAGCAGAGTGCAAAGAAAATCATGCATCATAAAAGGCATTTTTGCAATTAGTTTTTAATCAGATTCTGTGATTTATCCCTGACCAACAAGGCTCTTAAACTCACACCAGAAACAAGATGCTTACTTTGCACTTCTCTCACATGCCCCTACAATAAAAGACACGATGGATTATTTAGCCTGGCTCCTACTGAAAGACTTTTGAAGCTGTAGATGCTGAATTGCCTGTGTCTCTGAGAGCAGCTCCATGTGCAACATGACCTGAAAGTCAGATCCAAGAACACAGGTAACTCCAGAATGGAAAGTGGATGAAGGCAAAGAGGAGATGGAAAGGGAACTTCATCTTCCACCAGCAGCAACTGGCATGAAGCAATTGGCTCTTACGTGCTTGCACAGTGGGTGTCCTGTTTATTTCTACCAAATTCTCACCCACCCTCCTTGGAGTGAGGGCAGAGGCTGACATCCAGAAGGGTGACGTCCAGACCCATAGCACTGTATATCACAAGCAAATCCAGCCCAAAATAGTCCCTTGTACCTTACAAGTGTCTCACAGTATGCCGACTTAATTTTCCCTTCTCAAAAAAATAAAAATCAACACAAACCCAAACTTTTTTTCCTAGAAAATATTTCTGTTTCTAGAAATCTCCTAAAATTAAGAAGGACACTACAAAACCCAAATATTGAGTCACCTGCTGCCTGCCCCATCCAGCCTCTGGCTTCCTCCCTCTTTTGCCCCTCCAGGCACAAAGACTGTGCACATCCGAGTATTCATTGTTTTATGCAGCCTATGGAAGCCAAGAAAACTTTCTGTTTCCCACACATGCTCTGGGACTTTAGGCCATAGCACCATGCTGTGAGGTGAACCTGGCTGCTCCACCTTTGGCTGTCAGCGTGGGCATGCAGAGTGCTGTCCTGTAGGACAAGCAGCACCCACTGCTCTTGGGAAGCTGCTGTGCTCTTCCTGCCACATTTCAAGCAAGAAGATGAAGCATCAAAGTTCTCTGTTTCTTCTCACTGGCATTAGCAGGATACCAGTTGTTTGCCTAGGTTAGGCAGGAAAGACCTGTGATATCCTCCTAAGACATTAAGCAGGTCATGTCTCCAGTGGACAGCATCCCCATGGCAATGAGTTAACTGTCCTGGATTCATCCCAGAAAATACTGGCTTCAGAGTAAGTCCTGGAATCCATTCAATACAAGCAGGTGTTTCTTTAATTGTCCACCAGGACCCTTTGGTATCTAACATTAAGCATATTCACATTTGTAATAAATTTGGTCTAAAAGTCAGTTGAGCCCTGTGTGAATGATGGCACGAAGTGCCCCAGGGATGGGGAAGGCAGGGAAGGAAAGGAGCTGCCCAGTTGGCAGGGAAGATGAAAGGGTGGTTGCAGGCTGGCTCCTCTCTGGGAACTCTACCACACCAGAAAGGCAGGTCCTCCACAGCACACTCAGCTGCCAGCACCCTGCCCATCCCTGGGGATGCCACAGTGCCAGCATCCCCTGTTCTTCCTGCTGGTCCCTATTCACCTTCTGCCCAGTAAACAGGACCTCACTTCCCAAGGTGCCCTGCTCAGTCATGCTGAAAAGCAAGGAACAATGCAGCATGCCAGGTCTAGTCTCCAGAAGCAAGCCCTGATGCTCTTCTCTCCCATACACACTCCACCTGGCACTGCACCAACCAGATGATCGTGTGTCTTCTCACTGCACAAAACTCCCAGAAACAGCCTGGAGTTCACCCCAAGAAGGGTCAAACCACTGCCTGAGATAATTTCCTTTCATTCTGTCCTTCCAGACACTGTTACATGGGCTGTTTGGAAATCCTCACAGTCAAGTGATCATTTAAAAAGGGTTTGGGTTTTTGTCTCCTGTGATTATTAAAGAAAACAACTGGCTTATTTTTTTTATTATTCCCCATCTGATATTTTAGAATTAATCATGGAGACATTTTCTTAACTATGGTTTTTCTTTTGTTTGTGTCTTTCTTGGTAGGTAGGAAAGCAGACAAGACAATCACAGAAGTCCTTTCCCGGCTTTAAAAATCCACAGATTATATTAGTGATATTATTACAGTTAACTTCAGGGAGGGCATGGTTTTCAACTTTGGAATCTAGTTTTCCATGGATGAGCCCCCTTTCACTGGCATGAATCAGTGCAATACCACAGTAACACAGAGTATATCACCTGTGCCATGGACGCTGCTAGACCACAGGCAGTGGCTGGGACTCTGCGGAACGGGATTTTATACCCAATTCTGCTGCTAATCACTTAAAGAAGCCACAAATATTCTTCTCCAACTTTTGTGGTCTATAAGAAACCAGCCTGGATCTCACTGTAACTATGACCTCACTATAAGGGCCCAGTTGTACACACTCTTGTTCAGCTTAACAGTCTCATGCATGGAAAAGTTCATTTGTTGGATCCAATGTTCAGTTGCATCCTTCAAGTCCTCTCAGGAAGACCTTCAAGAAAAGCTTTAACAGTGGCACCTGTGACCTTCCTAATCTTAAAGCTTCCATGGTACCCCCTGAAATACATTAATTCATTTGTTGCCATCCAAATTAACCCTTCTGCATTTGAAGACAGTATTGTGAGCTTTTCATAGATGCTATGAGAGTGGCTGCTCAGATGCTGAAAGGGATAATGTTGAAATTTACTCATTTTGAGGACTTCCAAGCTTAAAGGTGGACACCTTCTGGCAGGACTAGCCCACAGCATAGGTGTCCCCAGGGGTGCCAGAGCCCAGCGGCAGCAAGAATCAGATACTACTGCTGTGGTCCTCACACAGAGAACAAGAGGAGGACATACATGGTTTAGGGGTTTGTTTCTGAAGACACAGAACCTGACAGGGACCTTGAGCCTGGGTTCCCACTGGGAGAGATGCTGTGCAATGAACGGGGAAACTGCTGGCCCAGGCAAGAGCTAACTGTGCCTCACCCCCTTTAATGTACAGCATCAAACCTGTCTCCATGGGAACTATAATAAGGGCAGAACTTGTCTGTGCCATCTTAAACTGAAACAGGGGGAAAGATTCAAATAAAATAACAATCCTCACAGCAATTTGATTCTGAGCAAAGACAGCCCGAGCAGATGGAGGAGCAAGCACTCTGCTGTCACCACACACCAGCTCTTTGCTTCGCTTGCTCTTGCTGGGTGAAGTCCCTACCCTGCTGCTCTGGTGCTTGCGGCTGTAAGCTGTGCTGCTGCAATGCAAACGCAGAGGGGGAAAGATTCAAATAAAATAACAATCCTCACAGCAATTTGATTCTGAGCAAAGACAGCCCGAGCAGATGGAGGAGCAAGCACTCTGCTGTCACCACACACCAGCTCTTTGCTTCGCTTGCTCTTGCTGGGTGAAGTCCCTACCCTGCTGCTCTGGTGCTTGCGGCTGTAAGCTGTGCTGCTGCAATGCAAACGCAGAACAGCAGCCGCTGACCACGGCTTCAGCTTTGGCGCGTGGGGC
>NW_009912962.1:0-4098 GCF_000696875.1 Nestor notabilis | reverse complement strand
TCGGAAGACAGGCACCGAGTTGGGGAGGGAGGCAGAGGGAGCGTGGGGATGCAGCTGGGAATGGGTGCATGTGCAAGCGGGACCACGCAGGACTGATTTTACACCTACACAGGCTTTAAACAATACTGTGGGTGTGAGCACCTTTACAGACGGAGATGAGGACAGGGTGGAGTAGGTGGGGATGAGATATACTGAAGGCAGGACACCGAACTCCTGCCTTGACTCTGCAAAATACAGATCCAGGGATCTTGGGAGTAAAGGGAAGAACCCAGAAAAAAACCACCTTCCCTGCTCAACTTTGTGCAACGGGTCCAGATCCAACCCCTGCTGCACCAGGCACAGCCAAGACATGGCTCTGTAAAACCCAGATCACCTGTGAATAAGCAAACCCTCCTGCCTGCATGAAGACATGGGAAAAACACCCCAGCATCACCAGCACAGAAGGTCAGCAAGTGGCTTTTCACCATTACCTTCCCATCCCAGTCTGGAGGCAGGACCCGGGTGGGCTGTCACTGCACCCCAGCACCACCTTGCCCTGTGCTCAGGGATGACTCACCTTGGAGAGCTGCTGCCACCCCACCACCCACCTCCACCAGCGCACAAGCGTCCGGGTGAGTGCACCTCCAGCTATTTTCTCTAATTGTTCCCCTAATCACATAACATTGTCAAAGTTCAATTTGCCTTCTTACAGAGTAATTTGCTCTCCACCATGCCTTGCTCGCTGTGTCTTGCTGTAACTCATGTGCCTGCAGCCACTTGAATGCATTAGGGTTGAGGAGGGGCCCAAACTAGATTATTTGGTCTAATAAAAATAAATCTAATGGAATTACACAAGACCATATTAAAGTCAGCTGCTTTGACCATACTGGTTTCAGGTTCATGTTAGCTGAGAGAACAAGCATACGGCTCATCCCACTCCCTTCTCCTGACCCACACATGAAGGCTCCTGTGGGAGGCAGTCCATCTTCTGCACCAGCTCAGGCAAAGGGTTAGATCATGCTGGCAACCACTAGCTTTTCCAGACAAAAAAGCAGTCCCACAACAAAATGCACCAGAGAATGCAGGGAACTCCAGGAAACAGAAGTGTAAGGAGGTTAAATGTGAAAGCCACAAAGTACTTTCCTTCTCTTCCCCATAAATTGCACCACCATGAGGTGCCCACATAGCAGCAACCCCAGAGCTGCAGCTACCCCTAAACTAAATGTGCCTTTTACCTTTCTTATGGCTTTGTTTCTAAACATACACAGGATGCGGGAGCAGAAAACATGCTGGTGGTCAGCTTTCTGGAGACCTGAAGGTACCACCCTGATTTCCCATGCTAGACGTAATCCATGCATGGTGAGAAATGATGCCACGCATTCTTTTATTCCTCTGTCAGTTCAGAGGAGGAATGAGTGATAAGACAGCTGAAGGCAAGCACAGGCCACAAGTGCAGGCTTGAAAGTAGAAGTTGCCATCACCAGCTGAGCCCAGTAGGGAGAAAATCTGGAGTCTGCACAGCAGGCAGAAAGGGTTCCTCTACTCCTCAGCACCCTTCTAGTCATGCTCAGAGTGAAAAACACTGCTTCCTAGAGCAACCACCCAGCTTCCAAATAAACACCTATACCATTTAATTTTGTGTAGTGGTCTTCTTGGACTTGGAAACTTTTGAGAGACTGAGGAATGAAGCACAGGAATGACAACATTCAAACAGAGGATGTCTCTAACCTGGCACTCATGGATGTCTCTGACCTGGCACTCATCACTATATTTTTCAGCAACTGGGCTAGGGAAGCCGTAAGAGGACAATTAATTAGTAGTCTTCCCATGAGGGAAGATTTTCTTTACTCTCAGGAGCTTAGTGATCATCATGCCCTCACACAAGAGGCTCTCTCAACTTGGTAAACTGTCTTTCCAGATGTTCAGATGCAGAATTCTCAGCATTTATACCAACATGCATTTCAGTCCTTGTGCTAGATCCTCATGCAGCTTATATCAGTGTGGCTCGTCAATGAAATCACTGAGATTACTTCCATCTACCCAAGCTGGGTGTCTGTGAACCATACATGGAGTAATGCTACCCTGCTTCTCTGCTCCTGTGGACCAGCAAGTGTTGGAAGGACAACATTCTCCCGCTTTTCACTCACACAACAGCTTTGGTTTCAAACACAAACCCACAATGAGTATTTCCATATTGTGTAGCGTGACAGTTGGATGTGCAAGGCAATATGTTGCCTCTCACCTGTTCTTAGCATACACACCATATTCTTCACTTGCTGCTCCTACAGTGTGGGGGACAGTTGGAAATGTGGTCAGTTGCTACAGAGGACACCATGGTCCTCACTTCAAGATGCTCGGCTCCTTCCTCTGTCCCAGCACACCACAGCATCAGATCTACATTCCCCCTCATTCTCCACATTCCCCCAGGCACTGCTGTCTCCTGACCAGGAGCAGAGGGTTTTGGAAAGCAGGAGAGACCTGAGGTGTCCCCAGAGGAGAGGTGGGGAATTCCCATCTCCTCTTTGGCACCCCTTTCACCACAGGCTGCCTGAAGTCCTTCTGACCCATGCCAAGCCATACCTCCCTTGAATTCATCTCACAGCCCCTTCCACCAGGTCCAAACAGACAGTTCTCACCCAAAGGACTTAGACCCCTGTGGGCAGGCACCCTTACTTGGAGGAGTGCCTTACTCTTTGTCCTGACTCAGATTTCCTGGAGATAGGCACTACTTGGAAAAGGGGAGTGAATGTGGAAAAGTCAAGGTATGCCAGCTGGCTCCAGAGGACAGGGAGGAGGAGGTGGGGGAGAACCACTGATGGAACTCACAGGAACACAGTTGGCGCAGAGGAGCCGCATGTTCAATTTGGAGACTTCCTAGAGGGCTTTAATGAGCCAACAAGCTCAGTCAGTGCACTTGCTCCTCTTACTTTTAAATCAGTGTTTGTAAAGTCCTGCGGAAATTAAACTATTTATGTTTATCCCCAGCAGGGGACTGTTTAAGGAATTAAGATAAACACACCTCGGTGTGTAAGTACTAATTACTTAAACAAACACACAGGTTCAGTCATGCTTGGTTTTCAACGGCATTACTGGACAGTACCGACAGTGCTGAGGTCAGGCTGGGAGGGGAGAACAGAAGCTGTGAAGACTCTTTTCAGCGGAGAGGAAAGCTGCTGCTGCTCCTGGCACATTGCAGAGTTCCCCCTCCTGGTGGGAACGCTGGGTCCCTGGGTCCCTCCTGCCTAGGAGCAGGGGTGGGAGCAGCTCCTACACTGCTGATCTGCCCCAAGGAGTGATACCGCATAGAGGGCTGCAAATCCCAAGCTGCACCCCAGAGACTGAGCTCAGCCCAGCTATCTATCATCTGCTGCTGCAATGACAAAATCCAAGTAATCTCAGAAACTCTGCCTTGCCTTTGCTATCCCAAGCAAAAATACGCCAGCTGCTATAACATGGGACAGAGAAAATCATTCTCCTTGAACAAACACAGGGCAGTAATCCCGATAAAGGAAAATATTTTATTTTAAAAGAGAAATGAAGTCATAATGACATCACACACTTCAAAGCACAGTCCAGGCCAACTGCCACTGCTGTCTAGGAGCTTACAGCTGGCAAAGCAGGACCTAGCTCCTTCCTCGCTGCCCTGAAGCTGCAGAAACTTGCAGCTGCGTAATGCTTTAATTACTCACCCTTCTGTGAAGTTTCTATGGGGGAAGTTTGTTTTGGAGCTAGGAAAGATGCCTCGGGCGAGTTGAGGAAATGACACTGGTTTTTCACTCACACACAGCTCTGTCTCTCCTGGTGTCAGATCCACAAACTGGCTCCGATCCCAGTACCTGAATCAAACCACTTAGAGATGCTAACTTTCCTCGGCTTCAGAGTAAGTCTGAGCCAGGTCGGTGTTCAGCAGTGATGAAACAGCCACAGCGACAAGAGCTTGGAACAGCTACCGAGCGTGGATGTGACAGGGAAAGCTTTGCATTGTGGACCCTGGGACATGCCTGTCAGAGCACGGAGCTGTCTGAACCCCCAGAGCTCTATTCCTGCAAAACACCTTCCTTCCCTCAGCACCTTCACGTAGGCCAAGTTTCCCACTCCTGCAGATCCCGGGCAGGCTCC
>NW_009912961.1:40290-48974 GCF_000696875.1 Nestor notabilis | reverse complement strand
CCGTGACGGGGCTGCTTAGGGGGTGAGGGAGGTGTCCAGCTTCGTTATTTATTTGGGGTAGGACTGGAGCGTGTTACAGCTCCGTCCCAGTCAGCAGCACCGTCAGATCTCCGTGTAACGGGGCCGGGCGGTGCAGCCAAAGCCGGGCTTTAATTGTGAACGCTCCGGTCTAAAACTCCCAGTTCTCGGCCAGGTGGGAAGCGCCTAAAAGGAAGGTTTACGTACTTGCTTTGTCCCTCCATTACAAAGGGGGAGGTTCAGAGGTTTCCCTTTGACTCAGCGCGGAGGGTGGTGGTGTGTCCCGGGCGTGTTGAAAGTGTACAGGAGGATATAAACTAAACGGACTAAATCCTTTGTGGTGGAAGAAGGACCCGTACGGCTGGGCTCGCTCTCCTGCCGCCGCTGAGGGTTAGTGCAGTCCCTGCTTGCCCCATCTCTTGTGGTGAAATGAATCGGAAAGCCCTAAAGGCTCGTGTGTGCCCAAGTGTTAGCGATGGACTCCCTTCCAGCTCTGCGTAGTTGTTATAGCTAAACTAATTGAAGACTGTAAGAGCTGAGGGATGTTAAATCCTCTTTTCTTCGTTTCTTTCTTTAATGGAAAACGTGTAAAGTTGGACTCACCACACTTTCCCCCCCTCCCTCCTCCTTTCTTTCCAAAGCTGTCGTGTCTGTCGATGGCAAGCCGGTGAGACTTCAGCTCTGCGACACAGCTGGTCAGGTCAGTGAAGCCACTTACTTGATTTAACTGACAGCGGGAGGGGAGAAGTTGTTGCGCAAAGTAGTCCTGCTAATGACTTCATGGATTTGAAAGGCTTCCCAGTGTTTGATCATCTGATTAAACTGCTATCATTTTCACTGCTGCTTAACTCGCTGTTCTGCCCAGTGTCTGTTGAAGGATGGGGGACCCCAGTACAGGGGCTGGCCACAGGCTGCTGCTCTGCTTGCTCAAGCTGTCACTCTGCTTAGCCTGACTAGAGAGGCCGAACATATTGGGGATTCAAGGGCCACCTGGTTTCCTCTTTGAGCGGTTGTCACTGTCTTTATGTTTGCTAAGTAACTGCTGGTTTAGGAATTACAGTGTTTGGGATGCATGCAAAGCATCCACAGCTGTAGGTGCCTGGAGACAGTTTTTGAAGGAGCAGAAGCTTAAGGGAGAAAAAAGTTGTCTGGGGTGTTGCCTGTGGAGTCTTCGTATTTGCCTTTCCCACCCCCTTAAAAAGTGCTGCCACCCCAAAGCCAAGGTTTGCTGTCTAAGTCCTGAAGAGCTGAGGGTGTCTGATGCCTCTCAGCTTCTAATTTTCCTGATACATGAAAAGAGCCCCTTTTTTACTGTCTTACGTTTTCTGCAAGTCCCTGGCTTGTACCACCCTGAGCAGCGTGCAACACTGCTTGCCAGGGGTTCAGTCTGGATAGCCAAAATGTACCCAAAAGTGTTCTTCTACCTAGCTGGTGTTTTAAGACAGTGGGAGTTGGGTTCCTGTGCAGCTGCGTGGATCTGGGTCTATGCCTTCCCAAAACCACACTGAAAAATCTCAGTGGCCTTAACATACAAACCTATTTAGATGAGTTGTAACTGGGCGCCCTACTTAGGAAAGGGCTTTGAAGGGCTGTGCAGTCTTAGACAGCAGTGTAGGACTCTGATGTGCCCTACAAACCAAAGCTGAAATCCTACAAGCGCCCTTCTGTGGGAAAAGGGTAAAGGATGGGAAGTAAAACAGCAGAACTGTCCCATGATGTTGTGTCCTGCTGAGCGTGGTACTACAACAGCCAGGGCTGTGCGTGTTCATATGCAGAGTGTGGCAGGTGAAATTGCCATCGGGTGACAGGCAGTGCCTGTGGAAACATGGCTGCAAGCTGCAGGAGGAACAGGCAAGCCCAATCACCTCTTGCCTTCACTGCTCTTAACGATTAGGATGTTTGCTCTGTCTGCCCAAGTGCAGCCGGAATGGGTAAGAGTCACTGCTTAAAGAAAGAAGGGGTTATCTAAACAAACAATTCATCCTGAATAAAAGATACCTAGATGGATACTTCAGTAAACCTGCTGCTGTGAGATGGCTGCTGAAATCTGCAGCAACAAGTACTTCAGTCAGGAGAAATTGTATTTCAGCATCACCAGCCCAAAGAAAGTGTAGAGTCCCTGCAAGGTCATGCACCCACCGCTGAAACCACAGGAGTGTACTTGGGATATAAAAGGCACTGTTTCAGCTCGGTAGAAACCCTTAAGATCTGGGTTTGGCTTTCAAACCCATTGAATCCAGCCCTTTTGAGGTTTCTCATGTAGCAAGAAGAGGCAATTGTATGGCAAGGTGCCTTTCTGTAAAGGACCCTGTCATTCAGAGCAGCATGTCTCGGTAAATGCGGGCCTTCTCTTCAGCCAAGCTATGAGAGCCTGGTTTCCTCTGAGGCTTAATCTGAGAATCAAGAGAGCTAATGAAGCTTGCTTTCTTGACTCGTGTTTTGTAAGTCACTGCCTCTCTTGGAGATACTGCTGGAAGAAATTCATTTGAGCAGAACAAGACTTCTAAGGCTTCCAGGGGGGTTTAAACTGCATATCCTGGGCCTCCAGAGGCTTTAAAGCAAAATTTCACATCTTGAAAATTAACATGGAACTTGTAGTGTAGCAGTAAACTGCTGGTACCAGAGAGATGTTCTCAGCTCTGTGTGTTCTTTGCACTTTCAGTTCAGAGCTTTTGAGAACGCCGTCCGTTTTAATTAAAATGTCACTGCCGCCGAGGCAAATTCTACCTGTTCAGGCTGCTAGTGTTACCCTGCTTTTATCCTGCTGTCAGCATAAAAGCAGCCTGCTTGGAGTTAACCCTTGCTTCTTGCTGCATTCTTCCCAGAGGATCAGCACGCCTTTGTTACCATGAGGTGTTTGGCTTTTTTGTGGGTAGTTCCTGAAGCTGGAAAAGGGCCTTGCTTTGCTGGAGTTTGCACTAAAAGGGAGGGGGGGAAAGGAAGGTAGGCTGGGAGGCCTGTTTGCATTTTGTTTGATGTGGCATGGGTGGGAGGGAGGGAAAGGTAAAGCTCTTACTCTATGCCATTGGCATGTTAAGCCTGCACATTGTGAGTCATTATTGCTCCCATCAGATTTAAATCCCTAGGCACAATGGCAGGGAAATTATTCCCATATCCTTTAGGATGTTGTTAAGTAGTCACCAGTTCAGAAGGTGATTCCAGGAAAGGTACGAGGTATTCTTGCTGCTGCTTGTCTGCCCTGCTCTTGCCTGTATCTGGAGGTAGGGGTGTCAGCAGAGCAGCTTTGAGCTGCATGGGTGCTCCTCATCAAGGCTGCTCCCTGACTCAGCCCTTTAAGAGGTGGACCTGTAGAAAGTACTTTCTCCCTCCCATACTTCGAGTTTTTGGCTTTTGTGTGCTGTAACCCACTTGCTGCATCATTGCTCCTTTGCTGAAATAGGGCCTGCATACAGAGAGCTAAGGAAATATTTAAGCACTTGAAACAAGCCGCAGCCTTAGTCAGAAAATCTCAGCTAGGTGGGGAAGCCACCGCCTTGGTTCTGTGTACCCAAAGCAGGGTAGCAGGGTGCCTGCTGGCTAGCAGCCATGAGACCTCAGTGTGGGTATGAGTGACTTCTGCTTGTAACACATCTTGTTGGGTGGTCTGGGTGCTCATGTTGAGGTGCCTCTCAAGGTGGCAGTAGCATGTGATCCTCAGCTTTCCCAAGGGCCAGCGGCAGGCATACCAGGGTGTCCTCTGGGACTGATGTGCGCTTTCCATGGGGTGCTAATGCAATTTCATTCCATGCAGGATGAATTCGACAAGCTCAGGCCTCTGTGCTACACCAACACGGACATCTTCTTGCTGTGCTTCAGTGTGGTGAGCCCTTCATCCTTCCAGAACGTGAGTGAGAAGTGGGTTCCTGAAATCCGGTGTCACTGTCCCAAGGCCCCCATTATCCTTGTTGGGACACAGTCAGACCTCCGGGAGGATGTCAAAGTTCTCATTGAGCTGGACAAGTGCAAAGAAAAGCCAGTCTCAGAGGAGGCTGCGAAGCTCTGTGCTGAGGAAATAAAAGCTGCATCCTACATTGAGTGCTCTGCTTTGACTCAGAAAAACCTCAAGGAGGTCTTTGATGCAGCCATCGTGGCTGGCATTCAGTACTCGGATACCCAGCAGCAACCAAAGAAATCCAAGTGCAGGACTCCAGACAAGATGAAAAACCTCTCCAAATCCTGGTGGAAAAAATACTGCTGTTTTGTATAGGGGTTGCAAGGACCTGAGTGTTGCTCTGAGGAAATCAAATAGAGGCTATATTAGCTGAAATCTCATTCTGTGTCGTCCCAAGTGTATAGTGTAGATCTGTATGTATGTGTATATGTTGCTACTGGATATCTTGGCTGCCCTTTTGAGGGTGGCAGAAGGATTCTTAGTTAAATAATTGCTATAAGTCAGGTCTGGCGTCCAGTTCATGACTAAAACCTCTCATTAAGGAAGAAAAGCACATGTCTGTGAGGGTAGAAGGACTTGTCCAAAGGATCTGACTTCTTGTGCTGTAAGATGTATGCAACAAGGAGGAGCACACCAGCGGCCTTTGCTGCCAGGGCTTTGCAGGAGGAACGCGTGAGCAGTGGTGTAGAGCTCTGTACATGGACGATCAAAGGGAAAAATAACACTGTGCCTCCTAACTGACATTTGTAGCTTTAAGCCCCCACTCCTGCTCTCTTCTCTATGTCTTCCCAAGCCAATGCTCTTGGGGATCACTTTAAAAAGGGTATGTGAGAGGTGTAATCTATACGCAAATGCTACGGTTGGAAAGGTCATGAATATACCTTCAGCATGCAGTGAGGGAACCTAATTCCTTATGGAGATGATATCTCATTTGTCACCTCCTGACTTTGTGAAAGCCCTTTCTGTCCTCCTTCTCCTGCCCTTCCCAGGAAGCCGAGTGAAAGCCCGAGAACATGACCAAGCTTTAACTCGCCTACCTCGAGCTGTGGCGATTTCCTCTGTGTTTTTGCAGACATGACGACAGTTCATCTATTTCAGCTGAAAGGAATGTAAATGCTGTTGTGTTGGTTATTTTTTTTCTTTTATTTTCAAAGAGATGTAACAAATATCTGTGCAGCACCACGTAAACCACATCTGGTTTTAAATCTACAGCAAAAATTTCAGTATGCCCTTCCTTACCTTTTAAGGCTGCTAAACAAATAACAAATCAGACAGATTAAGATTTATAACAAACTGGACTCTAGAAACTGAGGCTGCGATGTCCTCTTCATGGTGCTGTTTTCAACCAAGTTAGTGTTTCCCTTCTAGAGGCAACAGTCACTTGTGGTTGAATCTTGTCCAAGCTCGTAGTCGTGAAATTGGCTGAGGCCACCCCAGAAATTTAACTGATTGGGTTTTTTTTTCCCATACAAGTCCCACAGATTAGCTGGAATGGGCCTAAAATGTAGCAGAGTGGCAAACATAAAGTTGAATGTGACCTATTCTCTGACTAAATCTGGTTCCTACTAAACTAAACCTAACTCCAGCCCAGGAGAGCTCAAGTGACCTGAGGGATAACGTGACTCTCTGCAGAATCAGTATTTTAACTTATCCTGCAGAGAACATTTAGTTTGTGCTGTCTGTCTGCCTGCCTTTTTATGGCCATGTCTAGGGGCTTTTTTTTCCCCTAGATATTTCGAGATCAGGTTATATTCTTTTTTTTTTCTTCAGCCATAGCCTTGAAGTGACCTTTTTCATAGTCTTAAACTAAACTGCAGTGACAGAAAGCCGGAACCCTTTTTTCATCAGAAATGAATCAATGTCTGATACAAAGAAGAACTGTGGAACTCATTTGAGTTGATAAAACTGACCATGGTTTACCTCCTGGCCCATTAAATAAAATGACACTATGTAAATGCATTCTGGGCTGTACTGGCATAGGCTCCAGAGGCAGTATTTTTTCCTCCTCTACAGTGAAATGAGTGCAGAATGGGTAATGTTCCATCGCAGAAAACTTGAAAATGGGATGGAAATCTTTACCTAGGGCCTAATTCAATAAAAATGTGTTGGCTTCTGCATTGGAACAGCTTGGAAAAACAGTTTCCATAGCACAGAAGCTGGATGCATTTAACTTGGTTGCATCTGGTTGGTAATGGTTTAATGTTTACTGGTCATGAAGTTAACATCTGAGCCTTTATATTTCTTACTCGAATGCTTTGACAGGATTTCAGATATGCAGTCAAACCATCATCTTGGAGAAAAACATAAAGCCGGATTTCTCTTGGGTGCTTTACTTCTCTGTAAATGGTCTCGGTCGATCAAAAATATGGGTTTGGGAAGGAGACAGGCTTGAATCTGAGCAGCTTCCATTTGCAAAAGCAACAAAATTTCTCCTGCAAGATCATACTACGTTCTATCACTCTGTACTGGAAGCAGTAGGTTATATTTTATACGCAGCCTGTTTCATAGTCTGGAATAGCATTACTTTTAAATGTAGCCAGCTGTGACTGTTTCTGAAAATGTGATGTATATACAACTTGTTATAGCCCTTTACTAGGTGTGTGTAAACTGAGTCTTATAACTTTACGAATACTGCTCTACATGGGGCTACACAGGGTCTAGGGTTTAGAAATATTACTTTTAAAATCATCAGTATTTTACAAGCGCAATTGAGGGGAAGATATCTCTATGTAGTCTATAATCTGACGTGCCTTATAAAAAAACCTCTCTTCTGTTTTCTAAGTGTAGGCTATATTCTGAAAGAAGTATTTCATGTGAGAATGATATAAATGAGGTATTTGGAAATAAATTCTGACCTGTGTATGTGTCTGCCTCTGCTGCCCGCTCGGGGAGGCTGGAGGACAGTGCCTGGCCATGCACCACACTGATGCCTGGGGCTGTGTTCCTGGTGCCCTGGCAAAGCACCTCTGGTTAAAAAATACAGGCTTCTCCTTGCCTGCCCTGTCTCCAGCAGGCTGGGCTGGGTGGGAAGAGTGTGATGGTGGGCTTCCTGCCTCCCCAGCAGCATGGAAGCCTCTTGCTGTGGCCCTGCAAGGTGTGGGCAGGCTCCTTGGTCTGGCCCCTGAAATGTGGGATGAGCAGCAGGAGGAGCACAGCCTGGCTGGGGACAGCTTGGGAGACACTGGGTCTGGTGACATGGTGTTCCACCTGCCACATGTTGTGACACACATGCCCTGCAGGAGCCGTGGGGCATTTTTGGAAGAGGGGAGCCTGTTTCTTCTTGGCACCAAGGGGCCCTGGGCCCTGTCCCTCATGCTGAAGCTGAGGCATGCGAGGCTTGAGGTTGTTCATGTCCAGTCCCTGGGTGGCCATGGGCACAGGGCCCTTCACCCCTTTGGTGCAGTGACAGCTACCCTGCAGCTGTGTTAGCTGAGTGGGGAGCAGCATCTAGACCCCTGGTTATCCCCATGGATCCAGTGGTCCTGCTATGAAAACATCCTGGAGTGGTGCAGGCACACTGGTATGCCCTCCCATGCAACCTGTTTCCTGGGTCGTAAGACTGCTGTATTTCTAACCACTGAAGTGCATGCAACCTGCATAAACTAGAGGAAGGAGACTGATGTGCTGTTCTTTTTCCCCATGGTCAGATCCTCGCTGAAACAAAGTCTTGGCTTTTCTGCTTTGCTAAGTGATATGCTGGGAGCTGCCAAGAGGCTTGTGCCCTGATCATGCCTGCAGCGCAGCAGCCCTGTCTGAGTGCCTGATGTGCCAGCAGGCTCCTTTCTCATGAGTCCCTGGTGTTGAATCCTCACTGCTGTTGCTGGTGCCTTTGAAGAATCACTTCCAATGGGTTTGGGTGCTGGGCAGTGTGAAGTCGGGGTGTGCTTTCTGGAGACAAAGTCACTCTACATTTGCAAGCTGACTTTGCAGGAAAAGGGGCTGTGCTAGCTGAGACCCCAGACCCTGTCTTGCCAAAAATCCCTCTGCTACCTGTGGGGCATTGCTTACGTGCTGAGGCAGGCTGCTGTCCTATGCATCCCAACATCTGGACAGGGCTGAGGCAGTTCAGGTCATCCTTTACACCAGGGTAACTGTGCATGTGTGTGCTGCTGTGATCAAAAGGCTCCTTCAGCTGCTCTGCTTCAGATACTGGATGGGCTGGCAGCTGAGGCTGGTAAGAGCACACTGAAGTAAGCCTGCTGCACATGAGGTTTCCCAGGAATGCTGAAATCGCTGCTGCTTTGTGATGGATGGAAGTTCCAAGAGAGGATTTTATTTTCTTTCATATCAAATTAAAGTGCTCTAGGAAAAATGGACCTTTTTTTTCTTTTCGTGGGAAAGAATGTCACCTTTACCATTTCCGCCATGTATTTTGTGCATTGGACATACCTCTAGGGTATGATTGAGGGTTGACTAGCACTGAGACATTGACAAATATGGCAGTTTGGTAGAGGATATCTAAGGAAACTTAAGCACACTCGGCTTTTTATTGTCTTCCTAGAACAAGTTACTGCCCACAGAGTGGGAAAACTGCTACAGGAGATGGCCTTTTTGTATGACTGCATGCAGCTGGCCTAGTGCTGTCATATGTACTATGCTTAAACACTGAACCTCAGTGAAACATGTGAGTGCCCTTACAACTGAACAACCTTTCTGAGCCCTAGTAGATAATTGATGTGCTCAGAGGTTTGTACAAAAGATACCTGTCAGCTTCTGTCTTTAGTATTGCCCTGGCATGCAGCAAGGTGGCAAGAGGGGAAAATCAACTACTCAG
>NW_009912961.1:38951-40280 GCF_000696875.1 Nestor notabilis | reverse complement strand
TTATAAACCTCAGAAGTACTGGCAAAAGGACTCCTGGGCAATTGGGGGTGATAGAAACTACTTTAGGCATAAGCAGATTAAAAGCCCAATTAGAGAAATGCAGGGGAAAATGAGTAGCCCCAAGGAGGGCTGTTAGGTATAAAGGTACAGCCTTTTCTTTAGGAAGTCTCAAAGCTGTGGATAGCTGGAAACTGGGAGGAAATATCATTGCACACTATAGGGAAAAAACCACTCTGTGTTTGCTTGGTTCTTATACTCTCTTCCCAAGCACCTGCGCTGGCTAGGGACAGGATGTGGGATGAAGTGGACTTTTGGCATCAACCAGCATGGCTGTCCTAATGTATTTAATGTTTTTGAAAGAGCAGGATGGGTTTCAGGCCAACAGCCGGCCCCCAGGATACAACAGGACCTTCTGTAATGTGATGTAATGATGAGGGTTGTTCATTACTATTTAGTGCAGTCCTCTATGGTGTAACCTGGGGAACAAGCAGTTGTGTAATTCAATGAATTTCACCATCTGAGGCAGAGTATTCTTCAGTGTTACCAATTTATTTCCTCACACTGTTTTAACAGGGTGGATAAATCAGTGATGTGTAGGAAAAAGGCATAAAGCCCCAGCTTGGACCAGCTGTTTTAATTCAGACTCAGCTCTTGTTTTGTTTTTGTTTTGGTTTAACTCAGCAAAAGAAATGTGTCTAGAAGAGGAAGCATGAGGAGCAGCCCTGCTGAGCTGCAGGGGACTGCACCAATCTCCTGAGGAGCTCCCCTGGCTCTTCAGCACAGAGCAAGGAGAACTGCAGCAGACTCCAATTCAGACTCTAGTGGTGGGTGCTAGAATGTCCACAGGCATCTCGTGTTCTTTAGGTCTGTGCATTTAGATTGGATCCTGATTGGAGGCAAAAGAGGAATCGTTTCAGAGCTGCAGACCTTTAAAGCCTTGTGCAGCCTGGAAAAGACTCAAGCAGGGCTCCCTGATAAACTTTTGGAGTTGTAGGTGTGCTTTTGGTGACATTGCCTCTAATATGGCTCTTTCACCCTAGCTTTCACTGGGAAGGATGAATACTGATCCTCTACTGCTGCTCAGAATTATGCTTCTTTCGGTGATCCCTTGGGTCCAGCCCACCTACTTCAAGTTCTCTGTAAATTTTAGCCTGCCATTTCTGTGTATAAGCACTAATTACCCAAAAGAGCTAGTTTCAGAATCTGCTTCACAGAGTCACGTAAGACTCCTTTGGTTATTGTTCGTAAGAGGACAGGCTTAATCACTTGGTTTATGCAACCCCAGCCCGTCACCTCTTGCAAATTATTTTGCTCACCCTTTGGAGAAAG
>NW_009912961.1:38540-38940 GCF_000696875.1 Nestor notabilis | reverse complement strand
AACCCATCTGATTTTTCTGACTCCTGGTCTACAGCTTATTCAGTTAATTTCAACCATCTTTTTAAAATCCTTCTCTCTGGGATGTGATTTTAGCAGCAGTGGCCTAATGGGGTTACTATGGATGGGATAAATATGACATAGAATAAAGCAGGGTCCTTGTCAAAACAGCTGCTACTTTTCCTATCACGGTAGGATGTCCTTGTGACATAGGCCCTCTGTGATCAACTTGCCTGTGTCCCTGATGCCAGCCTCTGTGATGATGCTACCTGATGGCAGAAAACAAGTTCCAGAAGGAAACGAGATTTTTATGATTCATGTTTCCATTTTCAAGTTGCTGATGGAGTGAGAGCTGCATGCACAGGGTTCTGTCTTCTGTCCTGGTAGGCGCTTGGTCTTCCAC
>NW_009912961.1:29661-38444 GCF_000696875.1 Nestor notabilis | reverse complement strand
TCCCCGTACAATACCCCCCCCCCCAGCCATCCTCTCTTCCCATGGCTCTTCTCCCACCACGTTCCCATCTCTATAGGCAATTTTCTCATTTATTTTTAATTCAGAATGGCGCGTTGCCCGAAGCCCAGTGCTCAGCATTTTCCTGCTGCCTGTATCCCATTCTTCCATCTTTTGAGCTCTGTCATGGCCTTTCTACATTTTAATTACAAGCTCAGCAGGCTTCAGGCTTCCTTGTTCCTTAGGGCTGAGCAAACCCACTTCTTTTTCTTTCCCCTCATTCTTGTAATCTGCCCCAACCCACCTGTGTGAATCTGGGAAGAAGATGGGCAGCGTATCACAGAGCAAAAGCTGGCGATTGGGTGGCGATAGCAGTGGGGTGAAGTCTTTCCCACTGCTTGCTGTTGCAGTGGGGATAAGGCGGCACTGGAAGCCTGTGTGCGG
Organism: Nestor notabilis; assembly: GCF_000696875.1. Lineage (NCBI taxonomy): Eukaryota > Metazoa > Chordata > Aves > Psittaciformes > Psittacidae > Nestor > Nestor notabilis. Next base: position 38,003 of record NW_009912961.1, on the reverse strand, counting down.
GGTGGCTGTTGACTTCTTTGGGCAAGGGCGCCTGTATCTGCTGGGCTACAGGCAGAGCCCTGGCCATTTTCAAAGGGCTTTGAAGTACCCTCTGACAATCTCCTCTGGGAGATAAGAGATGGCAGGAGAGGGAGGCGTTCCTGGAAACAGTTTCAGCAGCACGTATGTTTATCTAGGCTGGGTAACCCAGGAGGAGGCCAAAACCTGGGCTGCTGACACCCGAGAAGATACACAAGGATTCAAGCAGAAAATGCGAAGTAATGTGAAACCCTGGAGATTTAAAGTTTAAATCAATCATTTTTCTAGCATCTGAGTCAGGCCTGCAGTTTTACAAGGGAGACATTGGTGGGTATATCCCTGCCTGGTCCTTTCAGTATCTGCATGGAGCTGTTACTTGTGAATTTGCCTTCTCTCTTGCCGATGCTTTCTGCCCATGCAGCTACCCAGGACAGCCAGCCCCAGAGGTCCCAAACCCACTGCAAAGGAAGTACTTGTTTTAATTTGTTTTAAACTGAGCTCCCGGTCATTCCATCACGTGCCCCCTAGCTCCAGCATTGCAGGAGGTGGTGAAGAGCAGTTTACAGGTAAATAGGTGGCCAGGTGACCAGGTAAATGACTGTGTGACTTCATCCACTGCCTTCTCTGTTTTGTAAACCACCACCGTAATTGCTTTTTTTCTCCCCAGCTGAAGAATCCTGGCCTTTTTTAGTCACAGGACAGTTGCTCCATTCCATAGATCATTTCAGTTGCCATCCCTCCGGGTCTCTCCCCTAACTCCATCAGCCTACTCCTGGGGAGTGGAGAGCATCGTTGTGGGCAAAGTCTCTGCCCCATGTTTTGTTCTTCAGCGCTCTTCCTGGTAGTGCCCAGTAATTCATTGGTGGTGTTTCATCAAGCTTTAATGTTGAACCTGGTCAAATACTTTCTGGAAAATCAGCCATACCATGACCTTGGGACCCCTGTTACACTCAAGCTTCTCTTCAGCCCTCACAACTACAGCAGCTTTCCAGAAGCAACTGTTACATTCAATGGTTTTGGGAACAGCAACATCAGAATAATGATGAGAATCAGACAGGAGGCACTTTGCAAGCCTGATGACAGAAGGATGACAAGGATAAGTTCTGTCATTGTTTGGGATCCAGTCCAGATTTTTGAATTCTTCATCTGAAGAGTCAGATAAAGCAGTCACTAAACCCCTTTCAAATGCCACAGATTGGTTCTAATTGGGACCAGGTTGTTCTGACTGGAGGCTGCATTTGCTGGTAAAGCTTTCTGGCATGAACCAGGGCTGGCTGACCAGGAAGCAGGCCCAGATCCCCATTGAGCTGTGACAGTTCAAAGCGAATTGATGTGTCACAGGAGCTTTCTTATGGGTCCTTTGCATCACTTTACTGTACAGCTGAGAGTTGTAACGTTTATGAGACTTGGAATTTTGACCTATGCTTTGGATGCAGAAGACTATGAGGCAGAGAGTGGCTCAGCGAGAGAAATGGAAGTGGCAGCAGGCAGGGTCAGGGCTGCAACCATGCAGTCCCCTGGGGCTGCTGGGGCTCTTCACAGTCCTGACACTTGTCATTTCTGTAATAAACAGGATAAAAAGGTGTTTGGGGTTGGGCAGTGCTAGATCCTAGAGTACCAGTTTAATGCAAGCCCCCAGTTGCTTTGTAGTCCAGTCTATTGGCTCCAGAGGGGTGTTTCCACAGTGACGACAGCAGTTGCTGGGCAGGATCCTATTCATTTTCCCCTGACACTTTGTATTTCTCACCCAGGCACTTCTGTTTCTGATTAATTAACAATCAAGGTGGTAAAAAGATAGCACAATCTGGTGTTTACAAATAGCTTTGTCTCGGTGAGTGGACCAGAGTGGAGGTTCTTGGGGCACATGTCCCTTAAAATCCCCATGATGGAAGGGCTTGGGGTTGCTTTTTACCCCCGCTTCTCCTTTTCTCATCATGGCTGGGGGGGGTACTCCCCCTGGTGTTGCTGATAGATAATTTCCCCTGGTGCTGCGATCAGGTTGGGACTTCTGCTTTAAAGACTGTTCCATTGGCTCTCCCAGGTCCCTGCAGCCAACACACACTGCCTTTCAAAAGCAAACACTTGAGTGTAATAAATGGAATAGCAGCATTGATGGTGCTCATTTGGAAAGGAGATAATCTCCTTTGCACTACCACATGTTAACGGGTGAAGCATCTGCGATGTTTGTTCAATAAAGCTGGCGCTGGATTTGTCTCCATTGCCTAGAAAATCCCCTCTAATCTTGTGAAATACTATCGCTGTAATAAGAAGTGTATCTTGACTTGCATCATTTTGCTTATTCTCCACTATTGTCTCAATCCAATGTAGTGCCAATTTGCAAATATTTAGCTAGATTAAAGCATTAGGCTTGTGTGACAGGGAGAAGCATCATGTAATGGGAAGAGAAAGAGAAGAGACAGAATTTATTGTATAAATATGCCCCCAGACACATTTTACTCAACACTTTAGTCTTTAGTTTTATTTCTTCTTAAGTAAGCTTTGCACCCAGGCTATTCAAGCCTTTCCCCTCCACCATTATAGCTGCTGATAAAAATTAGATGCTGCTTGGTGCTTTTGGGCTGCATGTTGCCACATTTGTTAAATAAAAACCTCATTTAGCTGTGCTTGAAGGTGGGATTGCTCTGGTTGCGTAGCTTAAGAAGGCCTTAGCTTTGTGTGCTTTACTAAGCAGGCAGATGGGGCTTCTTATGTGAAGAGCTGGAGAGTTTAGATGAAATGGAGAGAGGTGGGATTTTCCCTTTGTGGTCTGGTTCTTTGGCCTGCAGACTGCAGGTCCCAAATCTGCTCCTGGTTACACTGTGTAACTTGATTTACAGCAGCCCACTCTGGATTTAACTCCGCGTAATTGATGGCAGAGTCTGGTCCTTATTATTCATTCTGCACCCAGACAGTTTAAAGGGTCAGGGAAAATATCTGAGGGACAGAACTGCCTTTGATCTTTGGTTTAATATTTCTGCTACATTTTACATACACAAAGAGTTATTGTGGCCTTTTGCAAAATACTGTTTAGTAAGGAGAGGCATAACAACTGGTCCCTGTGATAATGAGGAAGCTTCTGGGACATGTGAAGTGTGAACTAGAAATGGGAGAAGGAAGAAGACGGATTTGTCTCTGTTAGTCTCACTAATAAAGCTATATGCAGGTAGAGAAAAGGAAAATAGTGAATACACGGCCTCTTTATTAGAACTTTTAATTTGAAATTGTTTATTTCCAGTGCCACAGAGAATGCCATTCTGAATACCGTCACCATAATACATAGTGGGGTACTCACCCTCAAGAATTCACATTTCCCAACCTGTACCCTACACCTGCACTACCTAGTCATTATTCTAAGTGTAGCATGTATAAGTGTATATATATATAAAAAAAGAGATGACATCTCAGTTTACTGTTTGCACATGCTGGCTTTTGTGACATCAGTGCTAATATGTAATTTCACCACTGTCCCAGAATGTAACAGGAAGTGTCAAGGGGGTTTCGGAGAGGTGAGACATATCTGCAACATCTGTTCCGGATACTCACCAGGGCCCAGTTAATAAGTTGTATTTGACGCTATCTGAGCATAACTCACTTTTCTTCTTTGCTTTGCAAATCACCTGTAGCAAAACAACGGGATGGAGTCTTGAGAGGTGCTTTTCAACACCACTCATTATGAGAAGCAATGCAGCGTGGCTTTCCTGGCACATCAACAGCTCGGGTTTTCCTCTGGGGACCCATCCTCTCCAAATCAAGTTATCAGCTATGCAGAGCAACCAGTGGTTGAAGGGCCAAGATTAGCCTGCAGAGACCATTTTAGCTGGCTTCCAGATATGCCAGCAGGTTTCCAGACCAGCAAGACTGTGATGACCACTGTGTGTTTTGGGGGACCAAAGAGGAATGAAAATCTCTGTTAGGCCTGTTGGAGTTTGTTAAGGTAGGTGCAGATTGTGCAAATGAATTTCTAATGGTCATGGGGCCCAGACCTTGATCAGCATGTTGGGAACGAACATGAGGTGGGAAGGAAGACAGTACATAAACACACAGTCTGCTATAGGGAGAGAAAGTCTTAGGAAGTGGAAGGGATGGGCTTGGTCTTCAGAAATGCTTTACTTTCAAATCCCTACCCCTTGTTAGAGAAAAATCATTACCATTCTGTGCTGAGATATCTGTGGGGGGACCTGTCTGCAAAATGGTAGTGTCTAGAAAAAGAATTCACATGAGCATCCATTCTCAACAAATTCTATGTGGCTGTCTGTCCAGGCTTTCAGCTGGATACATAGAAGGAATGAAGAGCACTTCAGATCTGTATTGACATTTTGATCTGGTGGCATATAGAACACTGCTGCCCCATAAGAATCCAATATATCTGCCATCCATGCACAGATTTTGTCTGCGTTTTGCATACTACTTCCGTGACTTGTTGATATTCAAGCTGACGCTGTGGAAAATTGGCCGTTTTCACTTCACACGGGGAATTAATTATACTTTCGCTATTCTGACTTGCAGAACTCATGCCAGATAATTTTCACGTAAGATTAGGGGACTGAGCAAACCTATGAAAAGCCAAACGGCATCAGCCCCATGCCCCCTGCCATATAGAGGGCCAGGCAATAGGAAGCCAATTAATGTCCCCAGGAAGGTTTATACACTTTGGCTTGCATCCAAGCACAAACATGATAATGACTGGAAAAAACACATTTGTCCGCAGCCTGTGCCAACTTTTTAGCTTCAAGTCCATTAATTATTCCATGTGTCATAGGAAGATAGGACATCCCCGCAGACAGACCCACAGATGTCTGTGTGCAGAGCGCTGGGTGAGCAGCAACAGCCCTGCCAGGTAACCAAGATGCCTACAGCCCTGCCTGCTCATGTGTCCTGCAGAAAAGCCCCCAGTCCTGCTCAGGGCAGGAGGGGCTGTGGATATTTAGCTGTCAGTGGGATATGCCCAGCCTGAATTCCCTGGATCCCTGGGTTGCACAGGGGACACGGATGGGTCCCCCGCTTGGGGTGCTGCTTCAGCTGCACTATGTGATCCAGGATCCCCCCAGGCGTGCTGCAGCACACACCCTCCCCACGCTGACCAGGAGAAGATGACTGCATTGCCTCACCTGGAAATACCTGAAATACCTGTAGGCCACACGTGCTCCCTCACTACTGGCTTTCTGAGCACTCCCAGTGACCTTCCCTCCCTCCTCTGCCTCCTCACTTCTGGTCTTGTCTAACCTTGGCAGGGCAGGGGCTTGGCCCCATACTCCCCTTCCAGGGAAAACATGCCTTCTCCTTCTCCTGGACCATGCAAGGGTTTGGGTTTGGATTGAAACTTGGCCTTGCGGGGCCATTTCTACAGTTTTGGAGTGGATTTTCCTTTCCCAGAATCTGCTCTCCAGTACAGGCATAGCACAGATATTTCCACTTGTAATTAGTCCTTGAGCTTTAGAAAAAATGCAGCTTTTTAAAGGGGAAGGATTTTAAATCACTCACTGAAGGAAAACATCCAAGCTAACCCACATTTTGGTTTTACTGTCTTCAGGAGGGTCAAGTCCTGCTTCCAATGGACCATAGCACAAGATTTGTTTTATACCTACATGCCTAGAAAATGTAACCCTGTCCTTCCCCTGCACTGAACAAGGCAAGTGTCAAAAAAATCTCTTCAGTGGGTGAAACGTTTTCTCTCCATCCTTGGGCAACCTCTGTTCTCAGAGATGGGAGCTTAAATCAAAGATTAGTCTGGGGTGTAACCTTGAAGTGTTGTCCAGTGGAAAGACCAGTTGCATAAGCAACATGTGAATTTTCCCTTTCAGCAACAGGCAGCACCACAGCCACAGCAGCCCCTGCCCTAGAGACCATGCTTATGATTGGTAATAACATGGGATCCAGTTTCCAGAAGGAGAGGCATTTGTCAGGGAGGCAGGAGCTGTGGGAAGCAGTACATCCGGGAGGCACTGCAGAGGGGGCCCTGCCTTTTCCTGGGGTGCCCAGGCAGGCAGGAGCTTGCCACAGCCCTGACCTTGGGATGGGGTCCTATCCATGCTGCAGCCCTCACAGGGTGGCTCAGGCAGAGAGTGGCATGTGGGCAGGGAGGGGTCTGGGACACCCCAGCCCCATCCGAGCAGTGCAGCTGAAGTGAGCCAATACTCCCAAGCACACCCAATTGCTTGCTGGGGAAGGGACACTGTATGTATGGGGACAGCCCCTGGTATGAAGCATCTGAACCTCACCCTCACACCTTGGTAGGAAAGCAATTGCTTGGCACATCTATGCAGCACAAGGCACTCAGGAAATGCATTTTGTAGGAGCTGCGTCCTGCCACAGCAATGGCTGAGCTAGTGTGTACATCCTATATCCAGCACCTGGGATTGCCCGAGAACTTTCATGTACCTTCCAAAGACCTACCTTATAATCGGACCTGGAGGGCTGAGCAGGATTCCTCTTCCAGGATTCCCCAAAACCATACTTCCACATTTCTCAAAAGCATTTTGAACACCTCCCCCCCAAAGAAGAATCACAGTTTGCAGTAAATGCATTACACAGACTCTGCCCACAATACAAACCAATCCTATAATCCTGGCGTTTCCATTTTCCTTTGTTTAATCTCAATGTCTGGCTGCCTGGGGCACACCAGCCTCCTGGCTAGCAATGCCACTTGGCTAGAGCACGAGCCTGGAGGTTTTACAGCACTTTCTTCTTTGCAGCTGAGTATCTGTGTGATCATCCGGTCCCTGCATCACCTGAACAGTGCTCACAGCCCTTGCAGAGCCAAGCACTCAAACAATAAGCAGATGTCCCCAGACATTTTGGCCTTTATTTTACCAAGCAAGGAGTAAACAGAAGTCTCCCTGAGCATCACAGGCGAATGCACACATCACAAGTGAGTGACCTGTGCAGGAAAGTCTCTCCTGGCCCTCGCAGGCAGAAGTGGCCAGCAGTGATTTAAAGCTGCTGTCTGCAGAAAACAAGGGTACGATGGCTCCATTGCTCTGCACACAGCAGGGGGCAAGGGATCAGATATCGAGCTCAAGCAGGCCTTGCTTTGTGTCAGCAATAACTGCAGGATCACAGGAGGATTCTGTTATTAAAGAAAATAAATTTGGGTAAGTTGGGCAGTTATTCTCCAATGGGCTGTTTGAGACTGATTGATTGGACCACAACTGGTACCACGAACATGAGGACTCTCTGACTGCTGCTTTTACAGCCGTATTTCTCCTTCTCTCTCCTCTCCACTTTGTTTTCTTTAATAGATGAGGAGACTAAAATGCAGGTGAACTCTGTGAACTGCAAACAATGGGAGCTCAAAGCTTCCTATTGAGACATTCAGGGACAGCACACTATGTACGTTGTGCTGGGGGGGCTTTAGTTCCTCTGGACAAAAGTAAGTCACTTGTTTGGAGAGGTAGAGCTTGCACAGCATTACGGAGAATAAAGGAGTAGAATTTGAGAGAAAGAAGGAGATAAGAAAGAAGGAAAGAAATAAGGAGGAAAGGGAAGGGAAGTGGAAAGGGAAAAAGAGAAGGGAAAAAGGAAAAGGGAAAAGGAAAGGAACCAAGGTGTTGCAGGGGGTCCTGGGCACTAACCTGTCCCCTGGGTCAGGATTGATGCCTCAGGACTGATGGCCTTCAGTGTCCAGGAGGTGTCCGGAACTCTGGTGTCTAGTCTCTGTGAGCTCTGGCCTCTGTGGCTGTGAAGAGGGAAGGAAGAAAATCAATCCCCTCAGACTTTGCTTAGTGAGTGCAGCATGGCACAGCTTGGAAGAAGATAACCACTGAGGAGCTGGGAGAGGGGGAGGCATGTGAGGGCTAGAAGAGAAACAGTATTTGAATGCAGAAGTACAAAAAGCAGGGTGGTAGCAAGAGGATGTCTTCAGGAGCTGTTGTGCAGGAAGGGTTGTGATGAAGAGGACAAAAGTGAGGAAGATGTCTAGAAGAAGTAAGCACAAATTTACTGGGCCTCTCAGTGTGAATACAAGGGCAAAAAACATGTCAGTGCCAAACTGGGTAACTGGAAGAGGGGGGGGTGGTGGTTCTGGGCATAGACCACGTGTTTAAGACAACATAGAGAAAGACCCAGTAGTGTGTGTAAATGGGGAGGTGGATTATGCTGCCTGTGCAATAGACAGGTTGGGGAGCCTGGAGAGACCAAGAGATGCAGAAGTGTAGTTCTGTATCAGGAAAAAAAAGTAGCAAAATGAAACAAGGTTCTACCTGACCGAGAGAACAAGAGGGATATAAAACAACTGAGAACAAATGCAGGTGGCAGGGAAGAGATCACAGGCACTTCTGTCTCACAGGAAATTTCCTTCTGCTCAGTTTGACCCTGGCCCCAGTCAT
>NW_009912961.1:18654-29630 GCF_000696875.1 Nestor notabilis | reverse complement strand
AGGACGGAGCCTACATTAATAGCAGGAACTGTTTGGACTCTGGTTTCCAGGCACTACAGCAATACAGCATGAATTACAGCTCAGATGCCTTGGCACCTGCTGAAGACTGTGAACAGCGTCTCTATGTACAAAACGTCAAGGAGGAGAAGGAAATATATTTTATCCATTGTTCCCCTGGCTTAGAAAGGACATTTTCATGGGGCCAGAGATTGCCTGGAACCTGTGGAAACTTGGGGAAAGGCACTACCACTTCCATCTCCTCTGGACAAGGGGCGATTTCGTTGCTGGGAAGGGTCTGCCCTGCCTGGGTATGGGACTATGAAGCGCATCAATCCCTGCAGCTTTGGTCCCTTAACATGAGCAGCAACCAGCCACAGTGTGTGATCTCTGAGTTGGTAAAAACCCATTTAATCATTGCATCCCCCAGAACGTATTTCAGGGAAAACACACATACGTTCACACAGCCTTGGGTATTGCCACAGGATGGGTCATTTTGGTGATGTCAAGGAATACTTCCTCATGTAGGACAAAGGGTTGCTCTCCAGACAAGAAGGAGGCTGCCTGGGGTGCCTTTAGCAGATAACATTTATCGCCTTTCAGAGGAATGGCTGTTGCGTGAGCATCTAGCAGAAATCTGCTAGTGAGGTGGAGGAGAAAAAGTCCTCAGTCACCCAGTGGATGTGATAGACAGCTGTCACTGTAAAGTCACACTGTTTATGGCTCAAGTGAAAGACAAAAACAGAAAGTAAGAGAACAATGATTCATTTTAGATAAACAAGATAGAAAAAATACTGGTAAAATCTAGTGGTATGTATCACCTAGGAAAGAGTTAACTCCTATAAGGCTTCTCTGTGCACAGGAGCTGGAAACACTGACATCCCCCTTGGCGATGATCAGTCATTGAGATTTTTTCCTGGTGATGTAACAATGGTAACGTGACATCTTGCATACGTTTCCTGGTTGGGGTAGTTATCTGTAGGACCATACCCCAATGTGTTGCTTTGGCAGTTGCCATGATGCCATGAAATTCAGTTGATTTATTTTCTTTTTTAATTAAATCAATTATTATTTTACTAGTCATTGCTTTGTTGTGTAGCACTGTGGGGCATATTATTGGTTTTCAGCTATTCCAGCATTGGACCATTTGTGTTAACACATAAGATATAAATGAGGTGGGGTACAATGGAGGAAAATTATTTCAGCTGCCCCGAAAGTAGCACCCCTTATCTTGTTGGTAACAGGACAGAGAATCCAGGATCCTTTGCCTGGTGTCCAGGTGACATGCTGGAAAGGCATTTGTCTCCTGCAACCTCCTGTACGTATACGTATGTACCTGCCTGCCCATGTGAATATCTAAGATAAGGTAGGGCAGCTCACAAAGCACCAGGCAACTGAATCCTCCAACATGTTGAGGGCTGATCTACTTTTCCAGATTACATTTATAGTTTACGGGGGAAAGTAATAGTTCTGTGGTTGCTGTGGGCTATTTTAGCTATCTACCATAAGAGAAGATGAATTGTTTCTTGTAAATGCCTGTTTATCTCTGTTAACTGAGCCCAGGGTGTCTGGCTCACGTGTAGATGTCACTCACATATAAAGACATTTCAGACAAATCTAATTCAAAGTCTGGGAAGAGACCGCAGGCAAATTTCCCAAAAGTACCCAAGCCCCTTTTTACAAAGGGCTAAGTGAATAGGTTCTTAAATTTCATGGAAACCACTGAAAATTGGGTTCCCAAGACTCCTGAAGTACTTCCCCTACAGTAACTAAAGACTTCATGGAACTCTTCCCTTCGGGAAGTGAAGCACTGGTAGTTGAGCTCGAAGTGCTGGGCACTTCAGAGAGCAGAGGCTGTGGGCAACTGCTATGGAGCTCCCAGAGGCAGAAGGGCCAGGACATTTAGGCAGCTAAGTGCTAAGTATTCCCCAAAGTTTCTGAAAGAGTGCCTAGCAGAGAAAAGAGAAAAGCTAGCAGGAGTCCTGAATGTAGGTCAGGGGAAAGAAGATGGCCCAGAGTAATGGCTGGCTGGGGCTGCCTTTGGAGTAGGTGCACAGCTCTGTCTGCTACAGAAAGGAGGCAGCTGAAGTGGAAAAAATACAGCACAGCACAGCCAGAATGCTGCAGGGGATGGAGGAAGCATAACTAGGCAGGAAGTTTAGTAATGTTGGATCTGTTGTCTCAGGGGAAGAAGAGGTGATGGGGCCATTATAATGCTTTGCTCTTCTCTTGCACCTTCCAGCTAAGGGCACGCAGGTGTTCACATCCTCACACCACTGTGTTGCTACTTATTTCCACCTTAGACAGAGGGAAGTGGAGAGTGGGACTGTTTTAAGTGAGCTCACACAAAGCAAGGCAATTATCAATATTGGGAACAAAGCTATAGCTTCCAAGCTGTCATCCTCTACTTGGTTTGCAGGTTGTGCTGCATATACTGGAAGACAGGCTTTCAGACTACCTACATAGCATCATGCAGGGCAAGATAGATACAACTTATCTAAGGAAGGCATGAGGGTCAAAAAAATGAAAGAAACATCTAAAATGTTGCTTGTCCAGGGCCACAGGAAGATTGCTGAGGTGATCAGTGATTCTGGGGATAAATGGAGTGTGCACCACAATGCAGTCACAATGGCATATTCTTTTGTACAGGAATCTCTGTTCAATTTCCATTAAGGTATGGCAAAGACTGCCCACAGTACTGATCAAACTAGGCTGTCCTTGAGAGCCTTGCAGTGATCCATTAACTTTGACTTTTTTTCACTTCCTCAGTGAGAGCCAATTTATGACACCTGGGTGTGCCTTAGTTTCCTTTCTGGGATGGTGAGATCAACACTGCCTGCCAGTGGGAAAGTGAGGAGAGGAATAAACAATGTCTTTGATATAGTCACACCTTTGGTTCCTGATACTGAGGTAGCAGATGCTCAGAGTACAAAGCCTTGTAGTTGTTGCTGGGACAGAGATGGACAGAGCCCTTCAAGAAGTCATGAAGAGCATCTCTGAGCTAGGACCATGGGATTACAGAATAATTATAGTTGGAAAGGACACCTCAGGAGTCTTTAGACCAACTCCTGCTCAAAGCCAAGCCAGTCTAGAGGTCAGGCCAGTTTGCTCAGGGCTTGATCCAGCTGGGGCTTGAAAGCCTCCAGGGATGGAGACAGTGCAGCCCTGTCTGGGTTGCCTGGCAGGCGGATGTGGAGGCAGAGAGAGACCCAGCAGATGTGGCTCCAGTTCAGAAAGGCATTAATGAGCTGTGAGGCTGAAGGATTTCCTGTAGTCAAACTTCTACTCCTAGTAAAGCCTGCTTGTCCCATTTCACTGCACGACCTGTGGTGCAGTGTGGAGCAGCTTTAGGGTGGCTGGCTCGGTACAGAGCAATGACTGGAAGATATTCCCAGCAGATGTTGCAGGCTACCCTGACCTCACACCGTAACTATTAGACCTTGGGTTTATGAGCCTGCTAATAGAGCCTGGGTGTTTTAGATATATTAGATCAAAAGTAAGGTGGGTATATCTACAACACAAGTCAGTGTGGTGACTGCACTGCAGACATGCCCTTAGAAAGATAGTAGGTAAATATTTGGAGGAGATATGCCCCTGAGAGGCTTCTGAGAGAAAATAAATGGTATGAAGTGGTGTATCATGAAAGCAATGAAATCAGATATTCTTTTTGGCAGCTTCTCTGCTTAGAGTTTTTCCCTCTTCTCATGCGAAAGCCCAAAATATTAAGGATTTATTCTGCAGGAGATGGACATTCCCTGCTTAAAGCCCTGAAGGCTTAAAAAAGTTCAAACCCAGACATTTGTCAAGTAAAGTGTTATGATCAGTTTGAAACTCAGCTTAAACGCTGTCTGCATTATCCCTTTAGGGAGGCTTCCCTAAATCCCATTTGCACATCAGAGCTGCACGTTGCCTTACGGATTATTATGGTTACTTACAGTGGCCACTGACAACACTCCTAGTTTAACAGAGAGCTTCTTGTTTCTGTGAAAGGGATGCTTTTAGACAGGGTTGAAGGAAGGAAAAAGAAGACTGGGAGTAGCAGCACACTTTGGGCACATTATCTGCATCCTCAGCAGAGATTGGCACCTTCACTTAGTTTTGAAGCCATTGTCTGCAGCAGCTGTCGTATGACAGCAGCCTCCCACTCCCACCCCAGCCACCTCCTGCCATCTCCACTGTGCTTGCTCACCTCTCCCTTAATATGACATAAAACAAGCACTAGGCACAGGTTTGAACCTATGAACTCTGTATCCAAACAGCGCTGGGCTTTTGAAGGGTTCAGCTCCATGTAGATGGAAATCCTCCTTCACAGCTTGCTGCCTGCTCTCTATAAACAGCAGGGATGAGGCCATCTCTTGTGTGTTTCCAGCATGCCTGAAAGCAAGCAGAACAAGCTTGTTCCTGTAATAGTGCAGTGTGGTTTTGCACACATGAGCATCTGGCAGCTGCGAACAGGCCATTCTACATGTGCAGAAGACCGCTCTCTTCCCTTCACTGTAAGCAGCCATGTGGAGGATGTGGGCAGGACCACCCTGTCCCTGTTAGTGATGACGAGGAGCACAGCGAAGGCCCTGGCTCTGAGAAATGTGGGGCTAGGAGTACTTGTGGTTGCAGACAGCCTGCCAGGATGGGGTTTGTCAGTGCCCTTCCTCCAGTGACATTCACATTGTCACTGTTCAGCCCTGTTTCCCAGTTAGGGATGGAATATACCTCAGCAGATATTTAATAGCCCTTAGGGTTTTGAAGAGGGAGGGTAGAAACGAGGAACGGGTTTAAACTTGTCTTCCTGGCTCAGACAGCCTTTGGACCATTTTGTTCTTACACCCAAAAGGCACTGGCCTGGCTCCCTTGCAGTGCCAGCATTCATGACTGCAAACCCAGCTCTCCCTTGCAGTGAACACACAGCTGTGTGTACACAAATTTTCCTAAATCTTTCTACAAGTGTACAAGCTCACCTTCTTCACAAACAGATTTCCCTAAATCTTTGTACAAGCTCAGCTTCTTCACAAAGTCACAGCAATAAACTTTTCAAGGTCTCTCAAGGTCTTCACAGCACGTCAAGACACTCATGGCCAAATTCTGCGCTTTGAAATTTCCACTCAGTTGCTCTCCATTACAATTGTCTTTCTTGGATGTGAGTTGCCAATAATATCTACAGGAAATATGTGAACCTCAGATTAGTCCTTGGTCAAGGCGGGAGTGGAGAATGGAGGCATCACGTTCTCTTTGAGCTGTAATAGCTCTATAGCCCGTTGAGATTTAAATTAAGGCAGATTGTGGTCTAAGGGTTCAAATTCTGACCTACTGTTTCTCCTGGAAGGCTGGGCATATAAATAATACCAGTTTAGGATTATTAGAGTCCCTTAGATCCTATTTGCCTGATCTTAAGCTCTGAGCTTCCACTTCACATCTAGCTTTGTCTCTCCCCTGGATAGATGCTTGGAGAAGAACCAGGGGCCTGTCAGAGGGACTGGGGCAGGAAATGGTTTCACGAGCCAAAGGGAAATTGGAGAAGGTTAAAAATTAGCTGTCTGAATTCTCTGCTGATATCAGTTGGCCTAACATAGTGGGGCTGCATTAATTTACTCTAGGAAACCATCTGACACCACTCCTTGTGCAGGACTATGCTGACAGAATAGGAACCTGTCTGGCAGAGACAGGGAGGCGTCCATCTCCCGTTTGGCATGGACCCTTTGGTGCAGACTGTTGCATACGTATTTGTTACTGCACAAATGCTGCAGCAAGGGATGGTGAGTTTTGCATATGTGAAAAATACTAAGTGTGGATGTAGAAAAGCCTTTGGAAGTGCTAAATGATGCCAAGTTTTCTTTAGTCTCCTCTGAATCTAGCCCAGTGTTGCTAAATAACTTCATAAAGCTCTGTAGATTCACTATGTTTGCTGAAAACAGCTTGTATGAAACCTGACCAGCTGAAATAGAGTCTGAGAATATCTCCAGCTTGCAGAGCTGTCATTAAACATTAACAGCAAGCAGCTGGGTCTCCCATGAATAACACAGGCTTGCACTCCTGCCACTGCTAGCAGGAGCAAGTTTTGTAAGGGAAGAAAACACACCCTCAGAGCAGTGGGTTTAAACTGGGAGTACCTACTTTTGCCTCTGAGGCTGAAGTGGAGGCATGTGTCCCCAAGACAAGAGGCTGGGTTAACCAAGAATGGGGCTGCTTCAGATGTAGCCATTCATATGGCTTTACTTTGGTGTTCACGTTGCTTTCTGTCTAGCTCAACACTGCAGCATCATTAGGGGAAGCAGAGACTTTGGCAGAGAGGACATTTCACAGGGGCTTAGGTCCAACATCAGGCTGCTGAAAGCAAAATAAAAATAAAAAAGAGGGGTTTCACTGATGATACTTGTGACAAGGGCCATGTGGCATCCCTGTGCTCTGCTAGCTGCTTCAAGCAGATCCGGGCTGGTGCAGAAGCCTTCCTACAGCAGGACCAGCACAGGAGCTGGCCACCACCAGCCTGGGCATCTCTCACCCCATTCACAGCAGTTAACATCACTTTGCCCTCTAGATCTCATTGCTGTGGCACAGACAGGGATGGCATTTGCCCCTACTCACACAGGACCATTGGTGGCTCTCCTGCCACCAGCCCTAGATACAGTTCAGCAGACAGCTGTGCTAACTCTATGGAAATCCTTCAGAAGAGAATGAAGACAGACACCTAGGGACTGAAAACATGAATGTCCTGGGTTGGATTTGTCATGTTGTGCATTATTCTATGGTGAATGCCCATGAGCACCCAGTTGCTGATGGGACAAGTAGCTCAGACAGCTAAGGAGCCTCCCACCTACCTGTGCTATGATATAACCTATGAACATAGGCAGTTACCACAGGTCACTGTGGCACAGCTTTCACCTTCCCTTGGGTAGTCCCTTTGCAATCAGTACATCAGGGATCAAAATCTGGAGTAGTGACCCTGCATACCACCATACTAACCAGTTCAGAGCTCTGACCACCATCTTCGTCCTGACCTCTTCTCTGTGTGGCACCACACAAGTACAGGGTGCAGGCTGCACCTGAGGGCTGGTGGCTGCAAACTGTGGGGCTTCACCCATGTCTGATTATGGTGGCGGCTTTTCCCCAAGCCTCAAAAGAAGACATTCACCCAGCCAGGGAGTATTTGCCTTGAGTAAGTGCAGGAGTCACTTTGGGTAGCACCACTCAGCTCCATGGAACCAAAATGAGCTAGGCTTATGATGCACGAGCTCTGCATCAATCCCAGCCCCTCTGTCTACACAGGAACTTGATGACTCTGTTTCAAAAAGGCGCTTCTTTCAGAGTGGATTTTCAGAGCGGATTTTCAGAGCCTGGTGCCACAGCTGCACGGGTAGGCAGGCAATTTCAACTGAAGTTAATGAAAGATACGGAGCTAAGAACTGCCACCCCTGCAACCCACAGAGCTTTAAAAATGTGCCCCATAACTTTATATCTTTTTTTATTTTTAATTTACTGGAGGTTTCTTGGGATGGAAAACACACTTCTTATAGACTAACTTATGTTTCATGGATAACAGAGGAGGTGTATTTCCAACCTAGGCTCAGCAATTGGCATTGGAGCACACAGGGGAAGACAGTGAAACAATACACAGGAAGTCTTTAAATACAGTACAAGAGCATGTGGGCTGATGAAATAATAATTGGAAGCTGTATTCAGCAGGGTATTTAAGCGTTTGCCTGATTCTGCCCAGAAACAGTTCCACTCGATTCAGTAGGATTAATCTTGAGACTTACAAATGAATACTTGAAAACATCCTGCAAAATCATGGCCTGAGCAAACAAAGCACATTAATTTGGTTCTTTTTTTCACATGTACTTGTTTCAGGGCCCTTGCCTTGCTTGCTGGAGGCTCTTGCAAGAGCTTGTTTCACTGGCAAACCTAGAGGACATTTCAAAAGCCTGCATGAGGAGTCATGGAAAACAGACTTTAAATGCCCATCCTCAGGCAGTTCAGCCAGGAGATGGTGCCAGTAAGGGAAGAGCCCCAGTGTCATGTGATTTATTTGTCTGGACAAAGTCGCTTGGATTTCATGTGTCTGGAGTCCAATATTTCATGGAATAAATATACAAACTGAGTTCTGGTTTAGATACCTGATATGTACTAGATGATTGAATAAGTAATAAATCTGAAGAAATCCCAGTATTCTCCATGCAATTGCACCCACAGGGAAAAAGAAGTGAAATACTTCTCTACCCCTCAAGCCACTCACTCAGTTCCAGTAATAATACTTCAGTTTTCTAAATGCATCTTCCATTTCAAAGCACTTTTCAAATGCTAATTAACTCTGACCACAGCCTTGCCAGAAAGGGAAATATTATCCCATACCAGACAGGTGAGGAAGACAAAGACCTAAAGAAGTTCCCTTCCTTGCCCTAAATCTCATAGTAATCACTGGCGGACAGAGATGAGGAGTTTTTTTTTTTCTTTTGGCTTTTCAGTTTCTGGTCTTGTGCTTTAGCTGTTTGTCTAATCTGTGTCTAGACATTGCTTCCTTGTCAGAGCAGGACCACTGTGGGGGCTGCTTGTCTTTGAGCAAGGGTAGCCCTTGGAGGCAGGAGCACTGGGAGCTGGCCTGGGCACAGTAAAAGGGTGAAAACCCCTAACCTTTAGCTGTAAAGGGGAAATTCTTTAACCTCAGACTAGGTACTCGGTACTGGAAATTGTTCATAGCCTCCTTCTTTCCCATTCCCCTCCCCACAGCATGGCCTCACACATGAGGAAGGGAGATGACATATGTTAAGGCTATTCACCATTACAAGGTGAAAGGCAGTAGCTTGAGGGCTTGTCTATGGTGAAAAGGGCTTTCTGGGCTTTCCCAGTGTTGTGGTTTAAGCCCAGCTGGCAAGTAAGTACTGTGCAGCCCTCGCTCACTCTCAGTGTCCCCCCTCTCGCTGGTGGGAAGGGGACGAGCCTCGGAAAAAAGGTAAAACTCACATTTGAGATAATAACAATTTAATAATTGAAATAAAGCAAAATAGAATCACACATATATAATAATAATAGGAAAAAAAGAGAGAGGAATAAAGCACAAGAAACGTAACTAATGCACAATACAATTGCTCACCACCCACTGACCAATGTCCAGCCTGTCCCTGAGCAGCAATCAGTGGCTTCTGCCCAATTCTAAGTGGCTTCTGACCAATTCTCCCCAGTTTATATACTGAGCATGATGCTCTATGGTATGGAATATCCCTTTGACTAGTCCAGGTCAGCTGTCCTGGCTGTGCTCCCTATTGACTCCTTGTGCCCCTCCTCACTGGCAGAACATGGGAAACCGAAAAGTCCTTAACTTAGGGTACTTAGCAACAACTAAAACATCGGTGTGTTATCAGCATTATTCTCATATTAAATTCAAAACACAGCACTGTCCCAGCTACTAAGAATAAACTAATTCTATCACAGCCATACCCAGGACAGTACCCACCCCTTCTTCTATGCCATTTATGTGATGACAGGTCCCACACTTCCAATTCACCTTACCTTTCCTGTCTTTTGAAATATATGTACACAAAAGATATCATTCTTTTAGTCTATGGCCATCCCTGTAAAAGTCTGTTGAGTTCATTTAGTCCATGATTTTGGACTCCATCTGACACAACAGTCTTTTAAGGCAGGAAAGATGGTGTGTGGTGGTGGATGGTGGAGTCAGTTCTAGTTCCATCACCAATTTAATTCATTAGCTATTCTCACCTAGAGTCATATCCTCTTGAGATCCGCACTAGAATTCCCCATCTTCCCACATCACTCACCAAGTGCACCCAGGTCCTTCAGCAAAAACAGTGCCTTTGCCTGATTCAGGAATAACCCAGACTGCTTTCCCTATGCTGTTTTTTATGCACACTACAGGAACTTTATCCCCTTCCACAGTATGAAAAAAGTTTTGATTGGGAAGGGCCAGCCCCATCCTGGCAAATAAAATCCAGATTGTCCTGCTGGTATAGCCTAAACCCATTCCTTGATGGGGATAAGTTGTATCAGCAGCAAGATATAGTTGCCTGTATAACTACACTAACACTACAAAGAGCGTAGGTTAGGGAGGTAATATGTTTTCTTCTTATTCCATTAACTGATGTAGCTATAATCACCTACCTTTATAATTACAGTGCTAGCACTGTCCCTGTTGCATTATATTTTCTCATTTCTCTGTCCTGCAGGATGTAAACCACTTCAGCTGTAGTTAAACCATCTCAGGGCTCTTTTGCTGAGATTATAATCAAAGGCATTTAGTCAGCAGAAGGCCCCAGTGACACTTAAATCCCCATAGATGGGCTCCCCCCCACTCCAAGCCCTGTGCTGGCCCTCAACACAGGGTGAGATCACCCAAGGGAAGGGGTCCAGGAAGATGTTCCCAGGAGGGACCGTCCGTGTTTCACGGATGAGCAAACCAAAGCCCAGGAAGATTAAGGAGTCCTATTCCCTCCAGCCACCCAGTGGTTACTGAGTTGTGATTAAAAACACAAGTGGACTAAGCTATTGAGGATTATGCACAGAGAAGGAGCCCCTCTCCATCACATTAAGGCAAGGGGAGCTGTGCTAGGGGCTGGGTTGTTGATTGATGGGTGTCTGCCTGCTTACAGACCTAGGTCTTGGAACCCAAACTTTCCCATAATTAAGTTTACAGCTCTAGGGAAATGAGGCACCAAGGTAAGACTGTTAGAGAGGGCACCTGGACTGGAGTGAAGATGTGAGGTGGGCATGTGGGAGCCTTGTTGGGATGGGGTTACCCACTCTGTGAGGAGATGGGAGCCATCCCATAGCCTGCTGGTAGCTCCCTTGCTGCACTTTCTTGTTGTAGGAATGTATGAGAAGAATGTGTGTGTGTGAGTCCCAGAGGGTAAGGCAAATTTGGCATAACTCACAGAGCAAGGCTGCGTTTGGTGAGGGTGTGCAGGTGCCATAACAGGACCTAAAGGTGGGGAAATTAGAACACGGAAATCTGTGTGAGCATCTGTTTTAACTCT
>NW_009912961.1:0-18623 GCF_000696875.1 Nestor notabilis | reverse complement strand
GGGAAAGACAATGAAAAAAGAATTGTAGAGCATGTGTGTGACAGAAACACACTTTTTTATATTCCTGTAATTCACACTCTGCATAGCTAAATAAATGTTAGCGAGCTTATAGATGGTGAAGGTGACAGTCTGTGCTCACCACAGAGAAAGCAAATTCACTGGATCCACCCACAAAATTAGGATCTTCCTGATTTTTTTTCCCTTGACATTTATTCAAGGCTTGTTCTCACTAGAAAACTCCAGAATTACTTGGCAGGTGTGTCTTAAAATGTTTATGGCCATACTCATGACTTCACATCTGTGAAACACTGTCTGTGCAGGAGCCTGGGGGACAACTGCAGGCATCTTTCCTGGCCGTTCCTCTGCAGTCCTCTCAGCAGATTTTGGCATCTTCATTTTTTACATGAAAAAACAGATGGGAGAGAGAGCACTTCTGAGAGGGCCTAACACCTTCTTAGCCCAGAGATATTCTAAGTATAAATTTACTAAGAGACCTCACGAGGTTCCAGGCTCCAAACTCTCCCAAGGCAGTAGACTTAGCTTTGGTATTCCATGCTGTGCAAATGCAGCAGTGGTCAGGAAGGAGGTCCAGGGGCAGTGGGACCACTGCAGCTGTAGCAGAGTCACACCAGAATAAACCAATGTGGAAATTCACTGAGCAGAGGGGGAGAGCCGAATCCTCCACGCCAAACTACCAAGTTGCCTTGAACCGATAACACATTCACCAGTATGAAAGTGGCCAGATAAGCTGGCCTGAACAAATGTCGGGAAAAGCAATCATGGGATAATGCCAGTTTTTGGAACTGGATGTCTGCCTCTGCTGTCGCGCAGCTTTGTTTCAGTACCAGCAGGAGCAGGGTGATCCTGCTGGGAGGAAGGCGGTGTGCCAAGAAGGCATCGTGGCACAACGAGGAGCTGCTGAGCCACCAGGACAGGCTGTCCCTGAGCTCCTGACTTGTTCCAGCTGGGTAGTGGAGGTACTTTGGCTTAGACCTTGGCGAGAAGAAAGTTATTTGCTGAGGGAGGAAATGCACCACCAGCTCCTGCTTAAATGAAATAAGGGCTATGATTTGACTGCTGATTCGAACGCACTTTCATAAGAGCATTATTCAAACCTGACACACTGCTCACTTCTTCCCTGTTAGTAATTATAGTCACAGTGCTGCTGGTGTCAAATCACTGTAAAGGCACTGGCTAAGCTTCTTTGTGAGCTGTTTGATAAACAGAAAAAGATCTTTCCCAAGTGTTTCGAATGGCCAGCTGCAGAGCAGCCCGACTCCTCGTTGCCTCAGGGCTCCCTGACCCAACACCTGGCTTGGCTCAGCATCCTGGTCCCCTCTGAGAGCCTTGCTGGGAAACCTGCTTTCCTTAACAAAGTCCATGATGACTGTTTAACACAAGTGCCTCTTCAAGTGGAGGAGATGGGGTGTTGCTTGGCTGGTGTCAATGCATTGCCCCTCAGCACTGACACCATTAACTGATGTGCTCCCATGTGTCACTTTTCTCTTCCATACAATGATGGGGCTTGCCCCTCACCCTACTGGTGTCATCTCAAAGACAAAATGCTTAAACAAGCATTAACCCTTAATTTCAAGGTGGAGTGGTTTTTAAACTTCACATATCTCCCCAGTCCACTACACAATGCCTATCGTCTCTATCTTCAGGTTTCAACCTTCCCCTGACTGAGTTGCAAGCAGCAATATCCCAGCAAGACTGCTGTTTCCTGTTCCCATCACTGGCTGTAATTAATGGCTGCTAAAGGAAGATTGGGACTGCCTTTTATATACATTTTCCCACCCAGCACTCCCTCAAACTCTACTTGACTCCACTGGAGCAGTGCTGATTTATTAGTGCGGGAGACCTGTAGTCATAACAGGCTGGACAATATTTTCTGTACAGGCTCAAAACTAGCACAGGGTTTCAGACCCTACTCAGAGAAAGGTAAGTGGTCTCCTGGTAGATATATCTAATGAGCCCAAAAAGCAGTGGCTGGCGAGAAGACAGAGGACAGGGTCACTGCTGCCAGAACTGCAAGCTGCTCTCTGGGCATACAGTGTATCATATCACGCCAAGGCATGGGCACTGCCACCATTTTCACAGGCTCACCCCTGTTCCGCTTGACTTCATGCATCATCCACCAAAGCCACAATTTTGCTGTCCCTTCGGGAGGCAGAAAATGGTGTGTTCCATTTCACAGGGGTGTTTTCTGCCCTGTAGAAGAGCACATTTATATGCCCCTGTGATCACTGGACACATTCATGCCATGAATGGTTTCAATCAAGCCCACAATGTCCTGTGAGGAGCAAGGTACCATCCAGGAGGGGTGGCCTATGGTTTGCTGCCCTGGATACTTACTGACAACTTACTGCTAACTGTCTTCACAAAACCACCACCCTGTGCTGAGTTACATCATATCATAGTGTAATGCCTTCAAATCATTAATCTGTCTGACTTCTGGGCTAGCGCCAGAAAAACTGATGAAGGCCAGGCTGAGTTCAGATCAAACCAGAGGACATTGCAGTTACGCTTATGGTTTTTCAGAGGATCTCTCACCTGCAGCCACAAATCTACCTTTATTTGGCTTGAGTGTGATCCAAAATAACCTCAGAGGTCAGTAGTGCATATTTTGTGGATTAGTGAAAACTACTGACTAACCTAATGTAATGCATTATTATCGTTATTCTAGGAAAAAGGGTGGCTGTAGTCTGTTCTTTTGTAATAAAAGCCTAGCATTGATTTTACTCTCTTGGGGAGAAAAAAAATGGAAGGGGGGGGAAGAGCCAAAAATAAAAGACATGGGAGTGTTTTGCACCCTGCATCTTGCTGAATGTTGTAGCTCTTGCTACAAGGAATTCATTGTAGGCAGCACTCTAAATCTCTAAATCCGCTTTGTAACTGTGATTTAATGAAACTTCCCAACTTCCCAGCACCTCCCCAATGTAAGCCAGTGGGGCTGAAGTCAGCCACTGCAGGAGCCGTAACTCAGGTCAGCGGTGGCCAAGCCTCAGAGGAAGGACAGTGGCACTCCCGGGGATGCCAGGAGATGCAGCCAGGGAGCTTGGCTCCTGCTGCAGCCAGGCTGGCTCTGGCTGTTTATTCTGCCGGCTCCTGTCCAAAGTCCCTCAGACTCAGTGGTAAAAACACCGCTGACTTTCCCCAGCTTGAGAGTATCACCTTTGCCCCAGTTGTGTGCCTGTAAAATGGGAATAATAATATTTCCCTGTTGCCCCGTGGTTGGGGAGAATCTGTCATTGTTCCTGTGGGTGAGAAGGGTGCAGGAAAGGGAAAGGAGAATAAATATTTGCCTAGAATTGGCTACAGATAAATCCATCTGTGCGATCGTTCCCTCCTGGAACAATGTTTCCTTCCTACAGGAGAGGGAAACTCCAGCCTCTATTTGGTTAAATCATTTACATACATTAACAAACAATTAGGGAGGGAAGAGGAGGGAGCCAGCCCAGAAAACCTTCCAGGAAAAAGCTGCCCTCAGTTGGGTTTGTTTGATTTAGGATAGGAGGGGAGCAACCTGGCTGTGACAGATGAGGACTCTGTCACGACCCCGAGTGTCTGTAAAATCAAGTCTGTGTGGGACATTTAAGACAAAGGGCCAGACACGGTGTTGATTTAAACTATTGTAGTTTCTCTGGAGTCACTGGAGCGATGAGAGTTGTATTGGGAAGGTCTGGTCCTGTGGGTGCCAAAAGAGAAGGGCAGGGTTGGAACAGGCCCGAACTCTTGGCAGGGTTTTGGCTCTGTCAGAGGAGTTGTGGGTTTTGCTCTTGGTTATTTAATTCATGCATCTCAGCCTTGTGATGGTCCCTGGGGCCCAACTGCTATTGAGAGCTTTCAGCTTTTCACATGAAATCTATTGGATGTGACAAGGTACACATGGGTCATATGCTGCTCTCTAAGTAAGCCACATTAAGTGCAGTGTGGCAATAAGAACAGGAAAACCCCAAACCCATCCTTTTAATCCCATCAAAAGCTGCCCCACATCCTAGCTTTGTTTCTGGCCTCTTTTCCAGCAGTGTTCCCTGCTGGAAGCTCTGTAGAAGGTCCCTCCACTGATCCTCTTTGCACCCTGGGGTTCTCCCTGTGCAAGGAGAATACTGTGAGCAGAGTAAGGAGCCAGTGAGCTGGCACAGTCTCCTAGTACAGAATGGCCAGAGGGGCTAAAGACCATAAGGCATGTCCCTGTTTTATGATCATTTGGGCTGAGTAAACAGATCTCTGTGAGCTGGAGCTTTGGTTGCTAATTTTGACTGAAGTTCATCAAAGCTAAGGAGATGGAGGTGCAGAGCATGGAATAAACTAGATTTGCTTTGGGCTGGAACAGAGAAATACAGTTCAAACAAACGCAAATTCAAGGAGAAACATGTACCCTAGAAATCTTTTCATAAAAGCATCTATTTTCCTCAAAAAACAAAGCATGAGAAAAACAAATATAATAATACCATCCCAAAGTCCTGTCTGCTCTGATCAACACTGCCTCACACTTTGCAGGCTTATCCATGCATCTCTGCTAACTCCCAGCTTGGGGAATGCATCTGAACTGTTATTTCAAACTACCTCCTCCAGCCAATGGTTTAGAAACAGGGCACTGAAGCAGGGTCCCCAGGATCCTCCCAGCTCATTCCTGGCATTGCTGGATCTGCCCCTTTCCCACATGTTGGAGCCAATTCACTTACACTTTCTCTGTCACAGCAGCCCTGGCACAATCTGCTGGGTTTTGGGACAAGGTAGTGAGGTCACCAGGGACACGGTGCCCTTTAAAAGCCAGGAGGGGATGGCTAGTGAGACTGCCAGCCTGACTGAAGTCTGCTCCATTGTGTGGAAGTCCTTTGACGTGGCAAGTGGCTGTAACAGATCAGAGGTGATTCAAATGCCGGTGGGTGTTTGAAGTTAAATCTCCAGAGGTTCAAATATTAGCCTACTCCATCACCTGTCCATCAAACATTAACTCACTCCGCCAAGAGCACACTTACCCAGTCCCTTGGTTCACTGCTTCCCATACTGGTAATTTTTCTTGAGACAAATGCAAACCACCTCACCCTGGATACTGCTTGCAGAAGGAGACAAGCTCCAGCCTGATTATGGGAGAACATTAAGTACCATTGATTCGTGGCTGGGGATTTATATCTGGCTGGGGGCTGAGGGTCAGGGTAAAGAAAAATAGTGCATCTATGAGTTAATCTGTACATTAAATCTGCCTTCATCTTGGTAGTGAAAGCTGGATTGCCAAAGCCATGTAATCAAGAAAATGTAAGTCATGCTCCTGAACAATCCTAAACAATTACAAGACTAGCTTGAGTATCATACAGTGAGGTGTCCTTTGAACTGGCATTCTGATCCTGGAGGTACTAGGAGATTGCGATTTCCATGCAAGAGGCATGGAAACTCACCCTCATTTTGCAGGGTGGGTTAGATCTGTGCTTTTATTCCTAGGTGTGGGGAGAGTCTTGGATAACCCGTTTGGTCCCATTGCTTTTGAGAGGTGGGAAACAGTGAGGTTGCAGGAGGCAGCCTTGCACTTGTTCTGAGGTTGAGTCTTTGCCCAGTGGTGAACAAGATTATTTCTACATGTATTATCGAGATCATGTATTATATTCACAAAATGTTATTTGTAATCTCTATATATCATGTACTCTAAACTCATTAATGATTAACTGTGAGGGTGTATTCCTGGCCCTACTTCTCAGTAGAAGTAGGAGGTTTAATTTAAGTGCTTTGAAATCTGGAATAAAAAATACTGCCAAAGTGCTATGTATTACAATTATTACATATTTATGAGACAAGTGATGTTCATACAGTAATATGATGAATGAATGGGGATTTCACTTCCTATTCCTTCAATCATAAACATTCTCAGTGAACAGAGGTTGTAGTATTAGAACCTGCTTAATACCATAAACTTCAATATAAATGCATAAAGTTGGGCTGGCAGTCACACTTCCATCATCTTGCTGAAGGAATGCACTTTGGACTTACTTCCTTGTGCTGGGATTTAGCATCCACAGCTTCCATTCTCTGGGAGATTAAACTCTGCCACCAATGTTATCACGCTATAGTATTTGAAATGGTTTTACACAAGGACTGTACAAGGCAGCTCTAGCTGAGGCGATCAAGGCAAAGTCATCTGGCTGCCAACCAGGGGGGACAGGCTCCTTTCTCAGGCAAATAGCTTGGAGATATTTTTAGCTGCAAATGCACTGTCTGATGCATTTAGTATTTGGCTTGCAGGGCCAGAGGACACATCACCACAGCTCCTGCTAGGAAAAGTGGCAGACATGCGCAGGGTACTTGCCAAGTGTGAGTTTCCTGCTCGGGTGGCTGGCTGGGAGCCGATGAGCGCAGCATTGCTGGGGATGCTGCTTTCAGCTCTGGGAGCAGAGAGCTGTGCCAGGAAGGCTGGCAGCACTAGTCCCCATGCAGGAGGGATATACATTTGTCACATACACAACATTTGCCGTACACACGCACAACATACACATACACACTTGTCCTGCAACATACATGTATGTTACAGGACAAATTGTTAGTTCCTTTGCTGGCAATGACATAATCATGAAAATTACATGAGCTGCTGCTAATTATAGAACAAACCTTTCCAACCCCAAACCAAATACAGGAGTGGACTGGGCTCCTCACAAGGCTGAGCTGCCCCAGCCTTCCGTTGCAGATGTGGGCAACCATTATGGGGCTACAGCCCATCTCCCTCCCTCAGGGCATCCAGGCTAATGTTATGACTTTAGCTACAGTGAGGGGAGTATGGTTTATTCACCCAGTGATGTGGTGACCAAAGGAGTGGGAAGGTGGCCACTGATGTTGGGAGTTACCAGGTTATCTGCAGCTCACATCAGGGAGAGATGCAAAATCACTTGCTCTGTCCCTTTCACCCCAGAAAGAATCAAAACCTGCAATTCTGCAGGGATGTACTCTGGTCTCAGAGCACAAGGATGTTTTTTCAGCATGAATCATAGTGAGTTTCCCTAAACCTGTTTTTCTGGAGAAGTATCCCCAAATGAATAATCACCCCTCCTTGTGCATGTGGTAGTGGGTTGGAGCTGTGGTCAGGTGGCAGTTTACAGGATTTCAGGCTCTTCTCCTATGGAACTATGATGAGAAAAGGACACCTTTACTAAGGAGGCATTTATGGGTAGCAGATATTTCTTGCACTCAGCCTTCAGGCAGATTGCAGCTTCCCTCCCAGCAGAAACAAACTAATTGCAGGAGGTGACAGAGCAAATGAACAAGACTTTAAATATGTTTCAATCAGGTTGTGGTATTTCTTGCTTTAACAGAGCATGTATCCAGAAAGTGGGAGCTAATAGACCAGGTGGTAAGATGCCAACACCTGAATTACTCCTTTATGGTGTTTCTGGTACATTACAGCAATAGACTCAAGATCTTAAAGCCCAGGAGAGATGATCATGATGACCTAGTCAGTCCATCTGCATAACACAGCCCAGGAATTTCACTTCAGTTGTCACTCCACCAGCTTGTGTAATGTATGGGTGAATTTTAGCGATGATTTAGATGATCTACTCTTCAATTATACAGGCTTCAAGTGGTGGCAACTTGATGCCATCCTTCAGTGAATGCTTTCAGCAGTCATTTATCCTAGCTGTTGAAGACTTGCACCTCGCTTCTTGGTCATACTTTGCTATTTCACCTCACAGCTTCTGGCTTGCCAAGTGTTCTATAACCTGCTGGGGAATTAAAAGTGTTGGCGAAGACCCAAACACTCACCTCCAACAACTCCAGCAGCCATTAGGGATCACAGCAGCAGCTGCTGCCCTGGGGAGTGAACTGGTTCACAGCCCTGCAGGGACCTACCACGTTGGCTGTGGTGGGCTCTGCAGGGCTGCATGGGCTGGGAGCTGCTTCCCAGCGCTTCCTTTGGGGCGGATCAGCACAGCTTAGGCCTCCTGCAGAAAACAAAGCTGTTTCAGTAACCTGACCAACCCGATAGAGATTTCCACAGTCCTCAGCAAATATTTTAGAAGTGAGGTGGCAGATTGCTTCTTGCTGCTGTGCACACAGCTACGTATATAAATATACATATTTATATGATATGCTGTCTTTCTGCCACTCATTTAAAAGATTTAAAAATCCTTTCCCCAGGGTGTGTGTAGAAGCTGTCCTATTTCTAACATGTTGCAAATCTGCATTTCCTATTGATCTTATCTACTCTGCTGTGCTGCAGCAGTCTCTGTTTCACATCGTAGCCCCGGGGCCTCCATCCTCATTAGAAATCCTTTCCCAGGAGACTGGAGATGCACCAGCTGATCACAGATCCAGTAGTAACAGCCGGCAAACAAACTCTCTGAGCCTTGAAATAAAAGCAAGAAAAGTGAAACACAAGTTTCCTTACAAGCAGGTTCCCTAATCCCCTGGTGCTGTTTGGCAGCCACGGCAGCCGGCAGCCACCAGCCAGCTCAAGCACCTTGTAGGCATTAACTGCTGCAGAAAACAGCATGCATGTACCAGTGAAAAATGCAGGCTTTGGGATTCATTGGCCAGAAGTTTCCTCCTAGAGGAGCTACTTTGGCCCCAGAAGTTGCTAAAGCACTTGGTATGAGCAGCCTGTCCTCACAGCACGTGCCTGGCCCAGGCGATGCCTGAGGACAGATAACAGCTATGGGCAGGCTGGGACACAGTGGTTCTGCTGCAGTCCTGGTTCTGCCCCTGGCTTTCAGGCAGAGTGTGCTGATCATCCAGAACTCACATCAGGACAGGGTGTAGGGACTGTGGATGGGGTGTAGAAGGGTCCTGTAACACAAGGAAGGGGTCATTTAGTTCCCTTATGCACATAATTTGCTTGCCATAGCATGGGCAGCTTGTCAGTGCAGTGCAGCATCCTGCAGGGCCCCCACCTGCCTGGCAGGCAGACTCTCTTCCCTACTGTGCTTCAAGCCAAAGAAAGGAGCAAGGAGCTCATGCTAGGGACAGTGACATTGTCAGGAGCCTGGCCACGTGTGCCTCCAGGACCACAGTTCTGCCTGTGCCTGGCACATTACCTGCCCCAAAAGTGCTGCAGGGAGGCACAGCCCTCAAAACCCATGACACTCCAAAGGGCCTGAGCTTTGAGAGCAAGTGGATGGTTTCTGCAGTCAAAGCAGCAAGAGCAAGGTTTATGTGAGCTAAAAATGCCAGTGCCTCAGGAATTTCACTGATCTGACTGGGCTTTTTCAGCCTGTCTTCACCCCAGAGCTACTTGCAAGACATTGCCTGAAGTTGCTGCTTTTCTTTGACATGCTACCTTCTAAAAACATTGCAGAAAACAATTCTTGGGCTGCATCAGAATATCTCTCTGTGTTGTTGCGTTAAGCCTCACATGTGTGTTTTCCCCATCTACAAGTCTTAACTGTGCTCCTTAGCAGGGCATTAAAACCCATGCTGAAATCAAAGTGGTATCCTTCATCCTTTTCTCTTTCAGTCACAGCAAGCTTTTGAGCCCTGTGCTTGTACCATGCCTAATGCAGCAGGACCCTGGCTAAAAACTGGGGATCTGCCAAGTCCAATAAAAATAATACATAAAAACTTCATTTTATACCAGGAAAGAGAAAGCATTGAACTCGCATCCTTTTTAATATACAAAACATGTGAAAATCAGCTACAGGAGCAGAAAAAGCTTTCCTGAGTCATGCTTTTCTAGGCAGAGTTGCTGCCTACCCCTCTTCTCACAGCAGACAGAGGAACCTCAAAGAAGCAGGTGTTCTTTGTGGATGGGAGAAGTCCCTGGTCAGTGCTTGTAGTCCGCTTGAAACGCACCACTAATCTTCAGTGGGGTCTCTGCTCAGATGAACAAACATGCTTTTTTTTTGAGGATTAGGTTCAAATTCACATGAAGTTTTGTGGCTGTGCTTTAAAAAGAAAGATGAATGTAACAAAACGACAGCACGGATTACTTTCTGTATGGAGAAACAAGAGTGTGAGCTTTCCTACAATCTAGGGCTGGGCTGACCTCAAAGTTTTACATCCATAGCAGCTTCCACTTGCAGATTTCACAGCTCTTTATAAGAGGGAAAATGGCAAAATGTTGCACTTTCCACAGGTTAAAGATGGGAGAAAGATGCCCCTCTAGCTTAAAGAATTTCCTAAGGTTGTGGAGAAAGAACTGGCTGCAGCCAGGTTCTTGCTTTAGCAAGTCTGCTTATGAGCATAGCTGTCTGTCTCCCAGTACTCATGAAAACAGAGTGGGAAGAGTTGTCAACAAGCTTGTTAGAGAAGTTATTTTGTATTTCCCAGTGTCTGTCCATCTATTCAGTCTCGTAAGAGGTGCAGGAGAGGTAAAGTGCAAGCACAGGGTATATAAAAAGGTGAGGAGGAAAAAAACTTGATATCAGGAATGAGTTTGAGCAAAGGTTCAGGGTTTACCCCCTTCCACTGTGCCCTAGTCACTGCGAGTGAATTGGCTTGAATTAAGCCATCCTGGGGCTGTGCCCTGAACACAACCTTTTTCCACTGACTTTTTCTCCTTGCAGGACAGTGAGGGCTGTGACTGGCACCACAGGGAGTAAGTGGCTGGAAGGCTAACGATGCGACCTGCTGATAACTCCATTTTTACTACATCCAATTAAGCAATAAATGATGCTGGTGGAAGTGTGGAGGCACACAGATTATTATGCAAATCAGGTTGCTTTGTTACCAGTGGGCTCATGCATTGCTTGATATAGCACCAGTAGGATATTAATGCAAATGTCACCTTTCTCCTCCATTAGCTGATGCCTCCCATATCACTCATCATGCAGCTTCCCAGAGGTCAGAGAAATGATTTCTCACAGACTCAGGAATGCAAATGGATTTTAAAGAGGATTTTTAACAAAGTTCTGGTCACCTTTCATGAACATGTTAACATATCCAGCACTGGTGGCCTGCTGCATGGGCAAAGCCACCAGAGAAGCCCTCCTTGACTTCTTTAGCAAGAAATTTGAGTGAAACCAAGCTACGAGCTGGTTCATGGACGTGCTGCAGATCAGAAAAGATGCCTACTTTTTGAGAGGTGGCAGACAAAGCTGTCTGGAAGCAATAAGCTCTGATGGAAATCTGGGGGTTTACCGTCAATATACTTACGCTATTAAAAAGTAGAATGAATGAGTGGCACTGAGAATTCTGAACCACTTTATTTCCCAAGTTATTTTGTCCCCCCTGCTTGCCTCAAAAGGATCTCTTTTGCTCTTTTTGAGTCCCTAAAATGAGAGCGGGACAAGTGCGAGCTGTTTGCCCCATCCCTGTCACTAACAGTTGTTGGCAGACAAAAGCTATTGTTTGCTGCCACTGGTTATTGTTCCAGTGGTGGCAGCAGCCCCCAGCGCCAGCCCTCAGCTCTGGGCCCTTTTTGTACTCCCAGGGCACAAACAATTGAACAGCCCCTTTCTGTATATGGCTGCAATTTGAAGAGAGAAATACTCTCTCTGCATTTTCCCACAGGCCCCAGGGACACAGAAATTCACAGGCTGTCTGCAGTCACCTTCGAGACTGGGGTCAGAGGGGGAGCAATTGTCACCTACTGCTATAGCACATGGCCCAGACCAAGCATACTGCAATCTCTCAGGTGAAAAAGGTATTGGTCCATTTGCTGCACTGGGGTAGATCTTTCCCCCAGTCTCTAGATCAAAACCTCTGTGTTCAGAACACAATTCGGCAGGGTTTACGGCAAAGTCCTCGTCTCTGTCCCTGGTGCCAAACTAGACTGAACTGAACTTACCCAGATTTACTAAAGAAATGTAACTGTCCGTGGCCAGTGACACCAAGACGTGACTTCTGGGCGCAAGGCTGATAGAAAAGACGAGTTCGAACAAATGCAGCTATATAGAATGTGCAAGAGACCCTGATAACAAAGTGATCCAGGTAGTTTTATTATTTCTTTGAACATCCACAGCACAACCCCAGGCCATGATGAAACCTGATCAAACTGTGCAGATTTGTTTGAATTTGTGTTGGAGTTTTGAGGGTTTATTCAGACATGGGACTTGGGACACAGTGAGCCATGTGGTCTGAAACAGAGCCAGGAGTGCCACGTGT
This sequence comes from Nestor notabilis, assembly GCF_000696875.1. Lineage (NCBI taxonomy): Eukaryota > Metazoa > Chordata > Aves > Psittaciformes > Psittacidae > Nestor > Nestor notabilis. Next base: position 6,596 of record NW_009912961.1, on the reverse strand, counting down.
CTCTGCAAATCAAAGGTCCCACTGCTCAGTATCTCTGGGGATAAATGATATTTACAACTATAAATAAATCTTCTGCTTTAGCCCAGATTGTACTTTGCTTTGCACCAGTGCCTAACCCACCTTAGAATAATATAAAAAATGAAGAGAGAGAAAGGGACAAATCTTTATTTTCCTTCTGCAGTCAACAAGGCAGAATTCAATATTTTCTTCTTATGCCTAGATAGAGAGAAAAGAATATTTGTCTTTTCAGATTGCAAATTGAGTTGATTCTTGCTTGTCCTTTTGGGAGAAAAGGTGCAGTGACTTTTTAAAATGTCAGGAGACTGGTATAGATGGGCAAATCTCTTTGTCAGCAGCCCATGATGCAAAGCTGACACATGGCCATTATCCCCCAGATCTCCGGCTTGCTGTGATTGCTCGAGAATTTTGAGATGGGATAGAAAATTAAGAGGCAATTGTTCAGGTTTTAGAGGTTCCTCACTGTTCTGACAGGCTGTTCATCAAACAGCAGCAAAGCAGTTTCAGGGTTTCTGTTACCTTTTCCCACTAACTGGCTTTGTCTTCAGCAATCAGAACGATCCTCAGGCTCCATGTGCTCTGCATGAAACCACAATGGCTTTATTCTGAAAGCAGTGTTTAAGCATAATTCATGCTGGGAAGGTGCTACCAAGGAGCCCTGCTTCTGCGTCACACTGTATCTTCTGGTTCCAGGTGCCCATGCTGGGTGCGCAACAGGCACAGCCAGGCTGTGCAACACCCCTTGGGGGCCGTGTCCCAGCAGTGGCTGGGGGCTGAGGCACAAGCATTGCCCCCTCCCACATGTGCTGACAGCTGTGTTCCCACTCTGCTCTGCATCTTCCCAGGACACGGCTAATCACTGCCACTTCATTACTGGCTGCTGGCGCTTTGCTCAGCAGGGAGGTGTGAGCTACATGGCCTTTGGAGACTGAGAGCTTCGTGCCTCCACATGTGTCTTGTCTCTTGCCAGCCACAGTAAAATGGGGAGCTAGAAGTTGCTCCATGGCTTGAATTTCCAGCAACGCAGCTTGTGGTGCTAGAGCCCATTTGCCAAAGTGTAAGGAGCTGAATAGGGACACAGTGAGAGCTTCCCCATGGCTCCAGCCAGCTGGAGAAGCTGGGAATTCCTCAAGATCCAGCTTATAATAGGACATGTGTCAATGGCTGAATGGCTGTTGCTACCTCATTTAGACTCCAACGGAAACCCAGCTGCAGAGGGTACCTTCTGGTCACAGAGGAAAGCATGCTGAGGCTGCAAAAATTTCTTTTTTTAATAGAGTATATATAAAACAGATCCATATTATACATAGTAAAACATTATATACATACATTTATATGAATATTTGTTTATTAATTAATTTATTTTAATGCCTTAATTCTCCAGAGGAACCAGCTTATATCCCAAAAGAAGTCAGTGTTCAGCACAAACAGAAAACTAGACTTATTTTAAGGCATCTCAAGTTGGTCATGCAGCAGAGGCTTTCCCATTCTCTATGGACTAATGAAAATCCCCACTAAAGTGATACCCTAAAAAACACTCCATCATGTAGGAGCAGAGCAAATAATGTATTGTAAGATAGCTTCTGTCTTATTATTGGTTCCATTTTTTCAAGTTACATTAGTCATCACATCATCATGCAGCCCTTTTGCTCTTCCTCCACACTGAATCCCAGGTTTCACCAGAAAGTCCCAACAGCAATGCTCTGATTATACTTTGTTTTTTGAAGCAACAGTATAAAGAACAAAAAATGGGAAAAAACAAGCATTAGATAAAACAGAGGAACCTCTTGGTAGTGTTCCTAGTAACACTTTAATGTCACCAGTATTGAAATACCATAAAGCATCTCAAATGCTTTCCAGTGTTGGTGTGTTTTTTAAACGTTCCAGTGCTTTTCCCACCTCTTAGTCTGGCCCATGTCACTGCTAGGCAGTTTCACATTTGCTTGTGGTCCCACCACCCCATGGAGGTGACCATGTCCTTGATGGTATCAACCTGCACTCAATGCTGCCACCAGCCCTGAGATCCTGGCTACCCCTCTGGCTTGGCAAAAGTAGTTCCAAGGTTTCCCTCAAGCTTCTGCCAGGGATGGTGGGGCCATGGCATGTGAGACTGTGGCATGGAGAACCTTCACTGCCTGTGACCATCTTTTCCATCATCCCTGTGTGCCATGTTGCTAGCCAACTCACTGCCTAGAGTGGAGAGGCTTGTTCTTTCAGCAACAGAACCTACCGCATGTTACTAAATCCATCATCACCATTCAGGTGCCTCAGAATTTTATTTTTTATTTGGATTTCAACCAGTTTAGCAGCTCTGAGGTAGAGCTCCCTGACCCAGACCTTCACCAGCTGCAGATACTGTCTGGCTTGAAGATGTGGGCCCAGCCTCCACTGCTTGGTAGTCCTCTGAGACATGGATCAGTTTTAGTGAGAGAGCACATTTTTGTTAGTTCAGACACTGAGGTCTCCATTCAGGTCCTGTTAGTGTTTACCATCTGGGCCCAGTGACCCACAGTACTTACTTTATTAATTTGTTTCAGCATCTCCTCTTTCAACACCTCTGGTTCTCCTGGTGCATTATTTTATTAGCTGAGTGCAGTAAGCCTCTCCAGAACCCTCAGTAGAAAAGAGCAGCATTTAAAGGTATCAAATACTTATTGTGCCATAAAATTACTGCTTTGTTAAATTGCTCTGCTTCCTAGTGACCCGGTGAACAAATTTATTTTTCCATGTATTTCAAGGAATAGGTGTGTTTGTTTTTTATGGCGATCTTGCTATTTTTTTTTCCAATTAGCCTTTCTAATTTCTTATATTTTAATGACGGATTGTTGGTTGTTTTTTTGGTTTTTTTTAACAGAATTAAGAATAGACAAATTCTTTTCTAAAAATTCTAATTAATTTTTTAATCTTAAAATTATAAATTCTTAAAATATATGCAGGACCCTGATGCTAAAATAAAAGCTGCCTTAAGCCCCATACCCTATGTACCTCCCCAGGCAATAGAGCTTCCTCACCTAGCAACTCCTCAGGCAATCCATCCATTCCCTGCCTCCTGTGAGGACTCCTGAAACTATGACCCACTCTTCCAGCTGCCCAGGGCCCTGGGGCACCCTGTGGGATCCAGGTGATGAGTCTAATGGTCATTTCTGAGAAACTACTGTGTACAGAGGTGCGTGTATATATATGCATGCATGCAAAATCCAGTCAACATAAAACTGGTTAATTATTCCTGCCAAGTGACTTTAAAAGAGCTAGAGGTCAAACCAAAACCAGCTGTCAACCTTCAGTCAATCCGAAATTAATAATACAACGGGAGACAGGCCTCTAAAGGTTTTTTAATGTGTTTATATCTTGGCTTGATAAACACAGTCAAGAGAGACAAGATGGAAGAGGCAGGAAGCTTAGCAGGGTTACTTTTCTGTAAAAAACAACTTGTGAAAACATCTGTGCAGCCCGCAACTTCCCAGATGTTCTCTTTAACAGAGCACTTAACTTGTTTATATTTTGCCTAACACTGGAATCGTGGCGGATTATTTTTGTTGCGGGGTCTTTGCAACATTTTGTAGGTGGTCTTGTAAAAGAGAGCAGATATTTAACCCCACCACCACCTCCTTCTCCTTTGCCCTGGTTGTTTACACAGCGGAGCTTGGTACCAGTTCCCTCCAATAGTGTGTGCATAGGGAGCCTGGGGGCTCAGCTATCACTCCACTTTTGCACCAGAGTCACTCTGTTGGCTCTGCTGGAAGGGCTGGAGGCTGACAACAGTGAAAATGTGAGGTGAGATGATTCAGGCATTTGCTTCAGCCTGGGATGGCCAAAAGATGTCTTGAAATTGTTATTTGCTGCCTACAGCTTGCTCATACTAGCATCAATGCAGCACTGTCCCAAACATGAATGACTTGCCCCTCTGAAGCCTGTGGGATGTCCTGTATAAAAGAAACGTGCCCACACAAAAAGGATCTGGAGAACAAAGTCTACATATACAGTAAACATCAGCCGGCTTCCTACTTGCATGGGCTGCAGAACCATATATATATGTATCTTTCACTATATACAGGTGTAGCTTTCAACTGGGGGTGTTTCCTTTTCTGGCTATCATGCAGGAGATGCATGAAGTGCCTGTGATCATGTAAGGTCCAAAACTTCTTGGGGTATGAAGGGCTCTACTGTCCCTCCCAAAGTCTCATCTCACAATCCCATGTCGTATGGCACAGTTGCAGCTCCACAGGCTTTAAGATGGAGCTGTGTCAACTGCTCCTGGCCAGACTTCTCTGAACAAGTGTGGGATGATTCACAATTGAATCAGTTTTTGGGTGGCATATTCTCAAGAGAGAACCCAGGAGCTAGAGGAAACTGTGTAGGATGCTTTTTATGCTCAGTTTGTAGCTCTGACTGGAGCTGATGTTGTTTGCATCCTGCCTACAGGGCTATTTCTGCAGCAGAAATACATCTATGAAGAGCTGTTAGAGCACGGCCCAAAGTGACAGGCAAAGTGAGGCTGGATATGTCTCCTGGGGAAGACTTCCACAGCTGTAGCTGGGAGCTAGGTACATTGCCCCCAGAAAGGTCAAACAGGATTTACCATAGATGTCTTATTGACATTGGTGCCTTAGAAAATCTTTTTGAACATATCTATATGATTGACAGGCAAAGTTAGTTCATATAGGCTGAGGACTTGGGAAGTCTTGTATTACCTTAATCCATTTGTTTTCTGTTTATTTTTTTGTCAATTTAAAATTAAGTAATCCTTACTGCATTGGGTGTATTTAAATGAAAGATGGTGTAGAAACACTCTACGTTTTCCAATAATGATATTTGCAAGCTGTGCTAACAATATTCCATCCCCCTGACAAAACACAGACAGTTGTAGAAAGTCATTTCTCCAGAGCTCTGTAGTTAAGTGCCTGAATGCTGGAGTACAAGCTAACAATAGTATATATGGCTGGGATACAACTTAGCATATTGTCTAATGTACTCTTCATCCATGCTTTAAATTCACAGTATTCACTGAAAAGCCTGCAGCCAGCTTTTTACACCAGTGTGCACAATGTTAGCTAAATCTACTTACTCTCTTTTTGGGTTGGTTTTTCAGCCCAGTTTTCTTTGATTCATTGGTTGCTGTTTTGTTCTTTCTTATTCCCTTTTATAGCCACTCCATTTGGTTTTCCCATGTGTGGGAAAAACACTGACTTTCAGCGCAAGAAGCCGCTCTGTGGGGAACGGTGCCTAACGCACCATATGGCGCAGGCAAAACATCTGTGGATCTCTGACGCTGCAGTTCTGCTTCACGGGCCCAGGGTGTATTTCACACGCATGCTAAGGAGAAATGAATATGATACGAGTATTTTTCAGGAACCTTGACGTATGAGAAACAAAATGAATTTGCAGGACTGTAAAAAATCTGGAGGCTCCATTATGCTAAACCAGTTTCTCTAATGGAACTGTATTGCCTCTATTACGCTACCTTAAATTGTAGTATCTATTTTCTATTGCCATCATGTAGTGCTGAAGTAAATCTCATGGTGAACGGAGGTGGCTCATCTTACAACTTGTAGAAAGGTTAATTAAATGGTGCGTGGTGCTGGCACTTGTTCACTGCAGCCTGAACCTGGGGATGACAGATTGCCGGAGGTGTGCAAGCAACTTCCTCATTCACCCTCACACAATCCGCATGTCAGAGAGCTGCACTGGGACCCAGGTCCTGATAGTGTGTCTGCTCACAACAATTCCACTTCTACAAGGTAACGTTATTCACATGAGTTTCCAGAAAAGAGAGTTAAGATGTGCCTGTGTGTTTCAGATAACATTTTTTGGTCTTTTTCAGACTTTTTCAGGAGGCTTATTGGCCTGCTAACAAGTGACTTTGGAGTTTTTTGGACTTGTCATGAAGACTTTTTGCTTGCAATGGTCTGCAGTGGTAGTGATGTGGATGAGCACTCAAGTGGAGGAGAGGGCTGCTGCACACTTTTAGCACCAACTCTCCTCTTGATCTCACCCACATAGCAGGGCACAGCTCCATGGAGAGTGCCACTGGTAACACAGACCACGCAGACACTGCCAAGGAATGACAGTGCTGAGGATGACCTCATGTTTAAAGCACTTCACAAGGACTGCTGAGCCTCAAATTCAGCTGCTGGCTCCACCCCAAAAGTGTGTGTGTCCTTTTCTGTGCAAACTTTGTGCAAGTTGCCAAAGCGCAGGTCCTGCTGAGTGACAGACATCAGTTACCAATGGGGGCTACAGAGTTTGTGAAATGCTTATGGTGCTTCCTTACCTCCCAGGGCCATTTGGCCTGGAGAGGTACCCTTACCTCTCCAGGACCCTTACCTCCCTCTCCATTTGGCAGAGGAGAGGTGGGAAGGTGCTTTGCTACAGGGGTGACTGGGTTTCTGAATGGACCCATGTGCGCCTAGTAAACACCTCAGTGCTGCATAGGAAAGATCAGCTTTTGCTGCTTGGGTACTGCATGGAGGGTTTTTGTATGCACAGGTTTGGCCAAGGAAGGGAGGTGCGTCTCTGTTTATCGAGCACCACCAGAGAAGTAACATTATTCATAGAACCACAGAATCATAGAATAGTTA
>NW_009912960.1:0-8710 GCF_000696875.1 Nestor notabilis | reverse complement strand
GCACGTATGTGTGTGTGTGTGTGTGTGTGTGAACACGCACCGGTACACGTGTGCGTGCGTGCGTGTACACACACACCTGTACACGAGTTCGTATGCACACACCAAGTACACGTATGCATGCGTGCATGTATATATGCACACGGGCACATGTGCATGAGTGTCTTCATACACTCACAGCAGTACATGTGTGCATGCGTCTGTATATACACACCAATACACATTTGCATTCGTGCATGCATGCATATACATGCGCAAGTACATTCGTATGCACGCACCGATGCACGTGTGTGCGTGCACATGCATACATGGGTATGCGTGTGCATGAATGTGCTCACATACACAGACACAGAATCATAGAATAGTTAGGGTTGGAAAGGACGTTAAGATCATCTAGTTTCAACCCCCTTGCCATGGCATACATGTGCACAGACACGTGCACACCCATACTTGGGCACATGCATGCATCCATATCTCCATGCCCATGTGTTGTCACCCCAGTTTCTGACGAAACCCATTTGCTGGCTCATCACTGACCTAAAACATCTCCAGCTGAACCCAATGGGACATGAATCCTGGTACCCGGGGCTCAGAGCCCTCCTTGTGAGGCAAAGATCCCCATGGCCTACAGAAGTTACAATTCCCCCTAAAAACCCCAAGCAGACCCCCATCCCTGCTCATTAAACCCATTGTAATGGAGTGAGACAGACCCCCTAGTACAGAAGCCTTCTGCAGGCTCCAGGACCCATCTCACCCTGCTGCAATCCCATTTTGTGGTGGCCTTTCCACACTGGCCAGGCCAGGGGGTGCTTTTGCCATGATCTTGCTGTGGGGAGCCCCTTAATCCCTGATCAGCTTTATCCAGTCCGTCCATCTGGCGAGTTTCAGCCTCCTACACGTGTGTGCCATGGATTTGCTGGCCTGGATTACTGCGCTGGGTTTGTCGATGGGCTTGTTTTGTGGGTTTATTGTGTTTTTTAGCCCTGATCTGTATTAAAACAGAGGGTTGGCAACCTGGATCCATTTAACCCTTCCAGCCTGAGGGCAGACACTGGCTCTGGCAGCATGAGAAGGATTAAGTTGATCCCAGGCAGCAGGGACAGCTGCCTGCACACCCTGTACATGCCATGATGTCAACCCAAAAGGGATCTTCGGGTGAGTGAGTGCACTGATTTCCCTTCAGATGGGAGCAGGGAAACTCCCAGGTGCCGAGTGCCTCCCAGTGCCCACCCCACTGCATCCCAGTCTGGGTTTCCCTGCTGCTTTGCCCCCCTCAGTGTCTCCCAAGAGACTTTTCTCATGCTTATGCTTTAATGAAATGCTTCCTGTGCCCTGTTGGTGGTGAAGCATGGAAAAACTATGCCTTTACATCCATCCAGGGAGATCCTAGAGCAGCTCCTGGTGCCTAAAGGGGCTACAAGAAATCTGGCGAGGGGCTTTGGACAAGGGCCTGTAGGGAGAGGACAAGGGGAATGGCTTTAACCTGCCAGAGGGGAGACTGAGATGAGGTCTTAGGTAGAAATTCTTCCCTGTGGGGGTGCTGAGGCGCTGGCACAGGGTGCCCAGAGAAGCTGTGGCTGCCCCATCCCTGGCAGTGTTCAAGGCCAGGTTGGACACAGGGGCTTGGAGCAGCCTGCTCTAGTGGAAGGTGTCCCTGCCTGTGGTAGGGGGTTGGAACTGGGTGAGCTTTAAGGTCCCTTCCAACACAAAACACTCTGTGCTTTCTGACAGTGATAAGAAGCAAATTCCAAGGTGCGATCTCTGGCTCTCACTGTATTAAACACATCCTGCAGACAGACACTTCATCCACACAGGCTGCCCTGGGCAGCTGGTCCATGGCCCCTGTCCCACCACAGCAGTTGTTGGGAGTATTCCATGGGGCTGTTTCTTTTCATCTGCACACACACTCCCCTCTGTCTGAGACACCCGATCCATGGCCAGGACTTTGCCTGTCACGCACATGCCACAGGCACAGGCTGATGTTAAAATTAGCCCTTGGCTTCCTCCTGCCTGCATGGCCAGTGCCTGTTGGTGTCCCCCAGTGCAACTTCTGCAGTCCCAGCACCCCCAGTTTGGGGCATCCTCCCTCTTTTGCCCCATGCTCTCTTTAAAAACACCATGGAATCTTTGCCTGTGGCAGGGGGTTGGAAGTGGATGAGCTTTAACATTCTTTCCAACCCAAACCAGTCTGTGGTTCTATGATTCTTCTTCAGTGCGCTGTTCTCCAGCCTCAAGGATGTCACACGTGTACGAGTGTGCCTATAGAGTAAATGATTTAGAGATGCTGCAGCACAGGTATTGAGGCACTGGGGTGTCTCACTCAGTCCCACAGGGAAGGTTTCTCCCCTTATCCAGGCACATATGGAGGATATTCAATAAATACAAAGGTGTCACAGAGACGCTGGGAAGTTCTGGGGCACACATGGCATATCAGCCACCATACTTTGGCCCTAAATTAATCCTTTCTCCCTTGTCTTGGCCGTATTTTTGGGGGAGCAGATGTTTTATTATTTCTCTTGGTGATCCCCCAATGCTCTCTCCACCCCAGCATCCCACCAGCTCCCTGCTTTGGGTTGCAACCACGGCTCTCTCCTGGCACCATGCTCAGTAGCATCCCTGCTGCAGCAGCCCACAGCTCCTGACACAAATCAAGGACATGGTGATAGTTTATTTACAAAATCAGCGCCTCGCTCTCAAGGCAGTTTTGAACTAGCCAAATCTAAGGCAAGGTCAGTGATCCCTGTTCACATTCTAAGATCTTTGGCTTGGCACCTGGAGAAGCAACCCTCCATTGGACTAACTGATGGTTAATTACTTTGAAATCACAGCTGGGTAACTTAATTTCAGCATTATATTGGATGATTTTATTTCTTTTCTCTTCCTGGGCCCATTTCCCTGCCATGGGATGAATGCTGGTGCATGGGCATAGTCCAGCCAAGCCGATTAAGTCTATCCAAAAGGCTTTTTGCCCGTTTGGGGGCACTTTTCGTCTCTCTGGGGAATGCAGCGCAGGGTGCCATGACAGCCTGGAGCCCATATCCTCCGGCTCTGGTGCCATCTAGTGCCTTCCCAAAGGCAGCCTCCAGTTTCGAGCTAACGTGTCTGTGGCCAGATTGCATTAGAAATGACCAGTATTACCTCCTTTGCAGGCTGGGTGCTGCTGAGAGCCCTCAGCTTCACCCTCATGCCCACCCCACAGCCTTTCCATGGGGCTAGGAGTGGGTCCAGCTGAACCTGGATCACCAGGAATTGAGGAGATTCCTCCCTTGGGCTTAGGGAAAGGGGTTTGGATGTAGAGCTGATTTTGAAGCATTTTTGAGAACTTTTCTGAGCATTTTGGAGTTTTTCTGTAGCCCTGCACAATCTGGGGGTGCTGGTCCAGGGAGAGACCTCACACTGGCCATCAAAGGATGGTGGAACTTAGCATCACCTGCCCAAAAACTTGGCCATAGCATGTGGTGCCACTGTTTACCAGGGTATAAAGCATTATAACAACACTTATTTGGCTAGCAGGGAGATCAGACCCTGCTGGAAATCATGATCCCTGCCTTGTGCCACGCCCAGGTGGGACTGCTTTAATAATGGCCCTAATTCTTCCTCTTGACAAGCAGATGGAAGAAGGAAAGATAGTGCAAAGGGGCAGTGGTTCCACACCTCCAAGTGGGAGGGGATTTTAGTCACCTGAGAGAATGTTTTAGCAGCATCCCAACCACAGAAAAGGTCCTTAAACAGTGTTAGGAGGTGTGAGGAAGGTCAGGGATGTTCCAGGAGCTCATAGAATCCCAGCCTGGTTTGTGCTGGAAGGGACCTTAGAGCTCACCCAGTTCCAACCCCCTGCCACGGGCAGGGACACCTTCCACTAGACCAGGTTGCTCCAAGCCCCATCCAACCTGGCCAACACAGTGCTCCATCCTCTTTTTGCAAAGGAGGAGATGAACTCAAAGCATTTTCAACTCTCCAAATCTTGTCTGAGACATGCTGTGAGCTGCCTTTTGATGTTATCCCTCTCTTAATTAGGCTGTACTCACTGGGTTTTGTCTTCTGCTCTGTGTGTCCTACACCTCCAGCCTGCTCTTCACCTTCCTGCTGTTGTCTTCCAATGGCTTGAGTCTGCTCTGGGTCATCCCTAAGGCCACTTGCACCCATCTCCCCACTTCTGCAGGGGACAGGGGTATTCAAACCTTGTGGGAACCCACCCTGACTGGTGCAAATAAGATTGAGAAGGTAAAACCTGACTGAACGAATGATATTGAGACCAGGTTTAGATCTCCCTGCAGCAGCCGAGGGGCAGTATGCTGCTCTCTGGTCCTTTAATCACATCTCAGGCATCATCTGTTATGGTCTGAGGTGGTGGCATGGGCTTGATTACACAAGAAGAGCCCAAGGGCTGTACTGAAGCTGTCTGATACTCATTAAACACATCTATAACACACCCATGGCAAATGAGTGCAGCAGCACAGGTAAACACCCAGTCTTCAATTATTCAAGGGAAGGCATCTGCTTACTTGCTCCAGCCTAAGTAATGCATGATCATTTGAGCAGCTTCACACCTCCCCAGAGCCACAGACACCGAAAAGCCACAAGATTGTGTTAGGAGTTAAGGGATGGGTTGAGTGTCAGGTTATTCAGTACATCCTGGGTTGTCAGAGCAGACCTGTGTCTGGCCCTGGTACCTAGGGAAGATTGTACCCTATATACACTGCTTTGCCTACATGCTCCTGGCTCCCACAGCTAGCTTTTCCCAGGCCAGATGTGGTCTATGGACACATAGTGACTCCAAGTGATTGGGTTTTTCATCATTTCAGGGACTTTTAAAATGAGAGGTATTTGGGAGGCTGGTCGGGCAAAGCACAGCTACAGGGGTGTTCCTATATCTGACCAGCTGGTGCTCCTACATCTGATTGTCCGTCAGAGTTTTGTTTGGATAATCTCATAGACTCATAAAATCATAGACTGGTTTGGGTTGGAAGAGACTTTAAAGCTCATGCAGTTCCAACCCCCAGCCACAGGCAGGGGCACCTTCCACTAGACCAGGTTGCTCCAAGCCCCTGTGTCCAACCGGACCTTGAACCCTTCTGCCCTGGGGCTGGGATGTCTCCAAAAGCAAGAGGCAAAGCTGGTGCAGCAGTTAAGGAGTCACCCACCAGATGCCCTCGATGACATCCCATTCCCACAGGACCCATCCTCAGTGGTACCCACGCTGTGAGGACACCTCCACCATTCCCTGCTCCCATGCAGCGGAGGTATGAAGCTGAACAAGAGCAGTCCTCCCCTTCAAGAGCCAACCCCAGGTGCTCTCAGAACCACCACTTTGCCCAAATCTATTCATTAACCCACATCGCTGCTTTAAGTACAAAATGATGTTCTCAGGGTGTCCTTCCCTCTTGCTGCCCTTAGCAGTATAGAGATGAGGGTCTCCTCCTCTCAAGGATGCACTGCTGGCCAAGGGAAGCCCAGCCAAGGAGGTGGTGTCTGGCCCATTGTTGTGTTGTACAGAGCTTTGCTGTAGCACTTTGTGATGATGCATCCCATCAGAACTGTAACACATTACCAGAAGGGAGGTGTCAGCGAGGTGTCAGTGAGATGTCGGAGAATGGATCTGAGGCGCTTGGCCAGTAATTTGTGATGAGGGGTATTTTTGTTTGTCATACATGGTCCAGGGAGAGTATGGATAAATGGACCTAAATAGGGAGTGTAACCATGTGGAAAACCAAGAAAATTACCCTCTCCCGAGTCTCTATCATATCCTGTGCCAGGCAGGACAACCTATGAGTAAGAACACACAACACATTGCCCATTAGAATCTTAAAAGCTTCACTCCAGCCCAACCACCTCTGACTTGAAAGCTCCTCTTTGGATTTACAGGACTACTACCAGCTGATAACAGCATGGATAAATATCTTTTTTATATCTACAGCCACAAAGGAGGGATTTGAATGTGTCTTGCTTTGAAATGGCAGCCTCCCCTGGGGGTCCCTCCTGCCAAACGCTGTGGCATCCATAGGGCTGTGGTTGTAATGATGGGGGGAAAATCAGGTATTTTTTAGGATGCTGGTGGTAATGTTAGAAAGGATGCATTTCAAAGGAAACAATGGGAAGTTACTGTTTTCATGGGTGACTTTGGCATATAGAATTGGAAACTTGGGCTCAAAACTGCTGCTCACACACAGAGTTGTGCAGCAGAACTGTCAGTACCAAAGGATGTGGATGAGGTCGGATGAGATGGAGTGATGGACAGACATTGTAGTTCAGCAACATAAAGTTTAAAGTAGGCACACGTGGAAGCAAAATGTGGAAGTCCTTGATCATGGGCCAGCCAAAAGCTGTCAGTGCTGTGAAGCCATGGATAAAGCCAATGTGATCCTCACTGTATGAGATGGTGTTTTGTATGTGCAGGAACCCCCCTGGAAAAGGCACCAGTCAGACTCCAGGAGTTCTGCATTCAATGTGCATCACCTACAGCAATGGAAAATGAATTTGACAGGGAAATCTCACTTGTTCCATTTAACAGCTCTGATGTGATTTGCCTGGGTTCAACCAAAGCTGCAGCTTGTAATAAGTTCAACATTAAGGCAGTTTTCCCCTGCCCACTCCAGGTTTGCCCTGGATTTCCTGTCTGAAAGATCCTTCCTTCCTGGTAGCTGGCTCTCCATTCTGATTTCAAACTGAATTGCAAATCCAGGTGACTAACCAGCCCCAAGAGAAAGCTTCCAATGGGCATTTATGAATCAGCAGTCATAAGGACTCTCAGGAACACATTTACTTTTCATACACTTTCTGGTATCAAGATACAGACATGGGGAGTGGAGGCTGGATGCTCATCTACTGTTTAATCTCAATAAAAGGATGGCATTCTCGTCATTTGTACAAAAGATGAAAGCAAATGCAGGGCTCTTCTCAAGTTTGCATTTTGCAGGCATGCTGCTCCTCTCCTTCACAGGCAGAAGGAAAACTGCATCCTGTGATGCTCTGGAGAGAGCCGCAGCACTGACATTCACAGATGACAGCTCTGAAAAGAAAAGGCACAACCAAGTAGCAGTTCATCAAACGGAGGTGACGCACGCAGTGAAGGGCACCAGACACAGGTTCTCCAGGGAACTGGGGAACTAATGCACTTAGTCAAACCCTTCCTGTCCCCATTCTAAGGCAGACAAACTGAATTTGCAGCCTTTAATTTGCATTGCAATGACTTCACATGGGAAAGACAGACAAAATCTAACCTGTTTGGGGAGGTTTTGTCAGTTCTTCTGTTGCCCAAGAAATGACAATTCCCACAAAGCCAAATGGCTTCTATATTAAAGCAACGTGGCCCAAGCCACAAGGGATGTGCTGAGCGCCACAGGAGGAATGTAAGCCTTCCATTCAGTGCATCCTGAAGTCTGAAGACTCTGAATGTTCCTTGTTGATGGAGAAAGAAAAGATTCAGGAGATATATCAGCTCTCCTCTCACCACATGTGCACCGAACTCAACAGCCTTGCTCTCCCTCAGCTGGTGATGGATGTGAAATAGCATCTGAGCCTGGTGTCCACCTCCATTCCCAGACCCAGAATTTGTATTTTCAAGCTTCGTAAGAGCCAGGAAATCACTGGAGCTGAGAAGCCAGCACTTCATTCTTGTTATCCACCTTGAAGTTTAAAATCTGTGGATAAACAGCTCTCCTTATTGGCACCAGAGAGAGTCTTCTCATGTGACAAAAAGCCATGATAACTAAAGCTAAGTCCCCTTTTTAGCTAGAAGTGTCATGAATCATTATTATCACAGAATCACACACTGGGTTGGAGGGGTATAGGCCCTTGTCCAAAGGCCCTCTCCAGGTTTCCTTTAGCCCCTTTAAGCACTGGAGCTGCTCTAAGGTCTCCCCTTCAGGAGCCTTCTCTTCTCCCAGCTCTCTCAGCCTGGCTCCAGAGCAGAGCTGCTCCAGCCCTCACAGCAGCTCTGTGGCCTTCTCTGGACTCGCTTCAGCAGCTCCACATCCCTCTTGTGCTGCTGCCCCAGAGCTGGACCAGGACTGCGGGGAGGAGGGAAGGGGCCTCCCTAGAGCACAGCAGAGGTTGAGAATCCCCTCCCTCAATCTGCTGTTCAGGCTCTGGGGATTCAGCCCAACACATGGAGGAGTTCTAGGCTCAAACGCACACTGAAGGTGGGACATGGGGAGCTTCTCAGTGACCATCACCCCCAAGTCCTTCTCCTCAGGGTTGCTCTCAATTTATATTATCATCATCATCATTTATTATTGTTATTTCCATATTAGGTCTGAGAAAGCTGTCAGGGAGCAGGACCCCAAGTTTAGAACAGTTACACTCACCATACTTCTCTTCACTTGTGGCTGTAAATTCCCCAGCATAACTCTGTGGCTCTCCAGACTCTGTTCATCCTGGCACCACGTCTCTCATGGTCTGCAAGGATCTGCCCAGAGCTTCATAGCAGGTCTACACATTCATTTCAAATGTCAGTAGATCTGAGCTTGTTAGCACTATCCAGCTGTGTGAGAAAATCCAAGTGTAACATTGCCAGAACTTACGGCTGTATTTTGGAGATGTGACAAATGGCAGCATATTTAATGAAAGCAGAATGAAAAAAAATCCCAAACAAATAGATATTGTTTAAATAATACACTCTATTTTATTTTGTCTTAAAATAGTTTAACCTTTATGCTACAGACTTGTTTCAAAAAACAGAAGGTCTCATCTTGCACCAAAAATATATATATTT
>NW_009912959.1:0-6796 GCF_000696875.1 Nestor notabilis | reverse complement strand
GGAACCTTACTATGTGGGTTCCTGAAGAGGCCAAAGTTGAAGTCCAGGGCAGTGAGCTTGTTGCACACCTCTCTCACTGTCCTGAGGCTCTCAAACTCGACCATCTCATGGTCACTACAGCCAAGGCTGCCCTGGAACGTCACATTCTCCACCATCCCCTCCCTGTTGGTGAGCGCCAGGTCAAGCATGGCACCTCTCCTTGTTGGTTCATCTATTACTTGCAAGAGGAAGTTGTCTTCCACACAATTGAGGAACCTCCTGGATTGCTTGTGCCGGGCTGTCCCGTCCCTCCAACAGATATCAGGATGGTTGAAGTCCCCCATGAGGACAAGGGCCTGCAAACGTGAGGCTGCTCCTATCTGTCTGTAGCGCGCTTCATCCACAGAGTCCTCCTGGCCAAGTGGCCTGTAACAGATCCCCACTGTAATGTCCCCCATTGCTGTTCTCCCTTTGACCCTGATCCATAAGATCTCTGTTACCTCCTCACCTATCCCCAGACAGAGTTCCATACTCTCCAGCCTATCACTGACATAAATAGCAACTGCCCCTTGCCAGGCCTGTCTTTTCTAAAGAGCTGGTAACTGTCCATTCCAACACTGCAGTCACAGGAATCATCCCACCATGTTTCTGTGATACTGATGATATTGTATCCCTGTAGCCTTGCACACATCTCCAATTCCTCTTGTTTATTTCCCATACTATGGGCGTTTGTATAGAGACATTTGAGCTGAGCTCCAAATGAGGTCCTTTCCAACCCTAACTATTCTATGATTCTATGACTAGAATAGGTGAGTATATTTTACTTAGTAGCTCTTGCTGTATTCCCAGAAAAGCACACTTATATGGGCAAGGTTATTCAGCAATTACACTTTTTCAATCTTGTGTCATGGCTGGTATTTAAGTTGATAATTTGGCACAAAAAATAACTGATGGTCATTAAAGTAAATGATGTCTGTTTCTCAAGTTGTCAGCACCCAGATGGGTTTCCAGTGTAGGAAGAGACATTACATGCTCAGGATCTGATTGATGAATTAGCATGTTCTGTTAGCAGTGGTGTCACAGAGTAAAACCAAGTGTTTGTGCAGCACATTGGGCCTTCCTCTTTCCATTAAGTAAAGCCATGCTGAGTGCGGTAGATTGATAAAGATAATGATGCAGCAAATGTGTAAGAACATAATAGTATTCAAGGTGGCAGACAGGCCTCGCTTGAAAGGAGGCCTGCTCGCGTGTCCAAAAGAAAGCAAGGAAATGGGTTGTGCTCTGTGTGTGTGTGCATGTTCTGATGAGTCAGTTAGGGTCACTTCTGAGTCCTTAAGGACATGACCTGAGCAGAGAGAGTGGAAATTTAACACTAGCTTTATTAGATGTAGGGTGCATTATTTCTGAAACATTTCTTTCCTCATGATTCTAGCTGCCTTTGCGCCTTTGAAGGCTTAGTTCGTACTAGAGGGCTGTATAAGCTGACACTGTTTCCACTGGTATGTTCTCTGACGTTTACTGTGAAGACTAGTGAGGATGTGCCTTGTCTTAGTACTGATAATTGATTGTGGCAGCTTCAAGTACTTACTCAGCCTGGCTTTTATATTGCTAAATAGATCTGCAACTTCCTTCTCCTGTTTTGCTACTTCTGCTGCCAAAACCAGTTTACCATGTGGGCACTACATTTTGTCACCAAAGCTGTGCTCACCAAAGTTTTAAGCATGGGGCTTGCACTGAGCAGGGGGGGAAATATACCTGAGGAAGTGCTAATTTTGTTGGGGGACTTTTGCTGACTTTCTTATATTTCTGTACCATGAAGTTCTGCTGTCAGGTAGACAGCAGAATAAATCAAGGTGCTACAGTACCTTGAAAAACAGCCATGAAAGCAAACTACAGAAGTACAGGGAAGTGGCTTGCACAGCATACACATAGAGCATCTCACAAGAGCTTGATCGTCTTGTTGGTCATGTTTACAGGAAGAAAGTGTATCCTGGAAAGCAGCAGTAGCCTTACTTAGGAGTCATAGGAAATAAATATGAATTAGGATGCTTTGGGATGAGGTATGTGAGACTGTTATGTTGTACAGTGCTGAGCAGGTTGCAGTTGGACATTCTATAAACAGGTAGATTTTCAGATGCGTTAATGCTTTTTTTGTCAGCAACGTATTGTTTTAAGTATCTGTGACATTGGTTGAAGAAAAGTTTGAGGACTGTTTTGAGGACTGGAGCACCTCCCGTATGAAGACAGGCTGAGAAAGTTGGGGCTGTTCAGCCTGGAGAAGAGAAGGCTGCGTGGAGACCTCATAGCAGCCTTCCAATATCTGAAGGGGGCCTACAAGGATGCTGGGGAGGGACTCTTCATTAGGGACTCTAGTGGTAGGACAAGGGGTAATGGCTTTAAACTTAAACAGGGGAACTTTAGGTTAGATATAAGGAAGAAGTTCTTTGCAGTGAGGGTGGTGAGGCACTGGAATAGGTTGCCCAAGGAAGTTGTGAATGCTCCCACCCTGGAGGTGTTTAAGGCCAGGCTGGACAGAGCCTTGGGCGACATGGTTTAGTGTGTGGTGTCCCTGCTTATGGCAGGGGGGTTGGAACTAGATGATCTTAAGGTCCTTTCCAACCCTAACTATTCTATGATTCTATGATATCAGAGTTCCCAAGCAATGCATTGCCCAAAACTGAAGGAGCCTACAGTGTATTCTAATTTATAGTAATTTATTCTTGTATTATCATTGTCTTTTTATCTTACACAATTCAATTATCTTTTTACCCCTGGAGTCTCTTTTGAATATTTATGAGTACAGGTCAGTCTGCTCCTCTATTTCCCTGGTCATTGTAATACTTTTTATTTGCCACTTTTCTTATTTGAATTCTTTTAAATATTGGCAGCTTAGAGTTGTACACAGTACTTCTTATAAAGTCTTCTCGGTACCTTGCTAGTACTTCTTTTCTGCCACTGGAAATAGATCTGCCTCAGCCAAAGGCTGCATTTGTGTTTCATTGTTGCATGACCTTACTGCTTCATGGTCCTGCCCAAAGCATGGCTGAGCCCCCCAGCCAAAGTGGTGGTGCCTTGGGGAAGCATATGTAGAAAGAGCAAAACTGTGACACAGGCAAAACGAGTAAGGGAAAAAGTGAAAGAATCAACTCTGCAGACACTGGGACGAGACGAGGGGGAGGTGGTGTTCCAGGAGTGAGAGCAGAGATTCCCTTGCGGTCTCTGGAGGAGACCTCTGGAGGAGGCCCAGGAAGGATCAGGTTTATCCTGAAGGACTGCAGCCTGTGGGAAGGACCCACGCTGGAGCGGGGGAGGAATGTGGGGAGGAAGAAGTGCAGAGAGAAGCTGTTACAGACTAACCACAACACTGGTTCGCCATCCCACCGTACCTCTTGGGGTGGGGGAGATGGAGGAGTCAGGAATGAGGGAGTCAAGTTGAGCCTGGAAGAAGTGTGTGTGTGGTTTTGCTTTTGTCTTTGTTTCTCACCTTACTACTCTAATTTTAATAGGCAATAAATGCAGTTTCCCCAGGTTGGGTCTGTTTGACCCACAACAGTAGCCACTAAGTGATCTCCCGTCTTCATTTTGACCCATGAGCTTTCCATCTTATTTTCTTCCTCTGTCCTGTGAGAGAGAGTGGGTAGGAGTTTGGCTGCTGGCCCAGGTCAACACACCACAAGAAGTTATGCCATCGGCTGTACTATCACTCATGTGCCACCCATAACAACAAGGACTCTGGTGCTGAGGAATATTAAAATTTAGGAAAATGTGTACCTAGTCTGCCTGAACTGGCAGTCTGATAATTTGACTTGCAAAGGCTCCTCATAAGCAGAGAGCTTTTAGAGGCATTCGTGAAAGAAGTTCCAGTGCTGGTAAAATGTCACAGTATTATAAAACTCAGTTGTCAGGTTAACCTGTACTGGTATGCTCAGAGTTTACAAGCTCTCCCAGTAGTGGTGCTGGTACTTCAGGGACGCCTGGGTGACAGACCAGCAGTGAGCATCAGATCAGAACATAAATGCTTTATAATATAAATGACCAATGCTTTATAAAACCAAATGTTATTTTGATGCAATAATCTGAATTTAAGAAAGCTGCCTTTAAAAAATATTTGTAAACATACCTATATATACAAATTTCAAAGTATTGTCACTCACCCTTTATTTGGTAAGGGTGGTGGAGGGGACCTGTAACTTTACAAGGCTCCAGCATGAGCTCAAGTTAAGCAAGGCTGTGGTATGTCCTGGCTTTGAGTGGTTTCTGAAGGATTACAGTAAGCAGATGACATACTGGTTTTTGTGGGGGGACAGTTAGGAACATAGGAGAAAATACTTTTTTGATTTTTTTGTTTTCTAATGGACGAATGAAAACTCCCTTAGAGAAAGTGCTGACTGGTAAAGAGGAGGAAGAAATAAAAAAAAATCGGGCTGCACTGGAGAACTTGGCAACCTACATTTCAGTTACCTTGTTCAGATTTCATGCAACATTTTGGAAAGCAAGCCATAGGAATGATGTACGTCTTTCAGTGTCATGAATTTCAGTTTATATTCAACAGCCCCAGTTTCCATGGAGATAGAAAAAAGGGGTCTCTTCTTCATAGCAGTGTGTCGCAAAGGGCCAGGACACTGCTTGGTGTCTGTGGTGTCCTTAAGATGCCCAGCATGCGTGCTGGAGTAGATACAGGACATATGGCAACTTGCAGGTGAGAGGCAGCTTTGCCTGAAGCTGGAATGGGTTGTGCAGGGAAGCAGGCACTGGAACAGGTTGCCCAGGGAAGTTGTTGCTGCCCCATCCCTGTCACTGTTCAAGGCCAGGCTCGACGAGGCTTTGAGCAACCTGGTCTAACTTGTTTTGGGGGAGGGTAGCGGAGCCTGTGGCAGGGGGCTGGAACTAGATGATCTTAAGGTCCCTTCCAGACCCAACAATTCCATGATTCTGTGAAGCCCCAGTAAGCAGTAATGAGAGTAAGTAAATTCTGGCGGGGTCTTGTACATGTATCACTAGTAAAACAAATTTTAACATCATCTTCCTAGGACCTGGATGAAAAGCATCATGTTAACCCTGGAGAGAGCCATTATCTGTACTCTGGTTATCAACAACTAATTATGAGTGGATAAATAATGAATTTCTGATTGCAATGATTAAGGTGCTAATTATGACTAGTGATAGGATGTTGCCTTAAAAAAAAAACTGTAGGAAGAGTGCATGTTATTTTGGAAGTTAGTTTTGCTTATTTATAAGTTGATCTGCTGTTGCTGGATTTGCCCAACAAGGTTTCAACAGGAACCTTCTAGCAGAATTAGAGGATTTTTGTCTATGGTGACCAGAATCAAAGAAGTTGTCAAAGATCAAGAGGGTTCAGGAAAGAACTAAAGGAAGGACTTGAAGTTTCTGTAACAGTGAAAGATAATTATAAAAGGGAAAATGAATGCACACGGATAATGAATTGGTTGCCAAAAGGAGAAAGGATATTGCTAGTAAATTTTTAATCATGGTATTGAGCTAGTTGCACTTAGTCTGTTCTTTATCATGCGCCTGTTCTTTATCATGGCCTTTAATGATAAGCAGTCATTAAACAGTTTACCCAAGACTGATTCCCAGCCATTTCAGCTCCTGAAATAATACCTGGATGTGAGTAAAGTGCAACATATTTAACAAAATTACACAAACAACAGGATAAAGTGGTCTCTCTGCCGGAAGCTGAACTGAATGCCATAGTGGTATTCCTGGCCTCCACCTTTACATATGGCCCAATTTTCCCTTCTCTTTATCTTTCTTTTGTAGAGCCTATAGAGCGATGTGACAACTATTTTAAGTTCCCATTTAAGTTCCCACTTAAATTCCCACTAAGATGAACTACATTAAAAAGAAGTAACTTTGTGAAAAGGAAAACATTTTTGAAAGTAATTCTTTTCAGTATTTAATTTGTAATTCGGGTTGTATAAACCTACACAAAGACATGGGCTAGTTAACATACATTCATATTCACAAGCTGTAGAATGAAAAATACAGGAAAAAGGTGGCTTAATGAAATGTCATTTGAAATGCCACCATTTCCACATCATGTAATGATAATGAATTTACTATACCTGGGCATGTTTCACTACTGCTGCATCAAATGGAGCATGGCCAGCCCATCAAGGGAGGTGATTCTTCCCTTTTACTCTGCTTTTGTGAGACCCCACCTGCATTACTGCATTCAGCTCTGGGCCCCCAGTGTAAGAAGGACGTGGACCTGTTGGAACTAGTCCAGAGGAAGGCCACGAAGATGCTCTGAGGGCTGGACCACCTCTCCTACAAAGACAGGCAGAGATAGTTGGGCTTGTTCAGCTTGGAGAGACAAAGCAGCCTTCGGTACCTAAAAGGGGATTTCAAGCAAGCTGTAGAGGGGCTTTTTACAAGTGAATGGAGTGATAGAACAAGGGGTAATGGATTTAAACTGGAAGAGGGTAAATTTAGGTTAAGTATTGGGAAGAAATTTCCTGTGAGGCACTGTCACAGGTTGCCTGGAGAAGCTGTGGCTGGCCCATCCCTGGCGGCGTTCACGGCCAGGCTCGATGCGGCTTTGAGCAACCTGGTGTAGTGGCAGAGGAGCTGGAACTAGATTATCTTTAAGGTCCCTTCACCCCAAACCATTCTGTGATTCCGTAACGATTAACGACTTTCACGTGGAACACGGGATTCAGTTCCATGATCGGTGCCGTGGTGCATCCTGGCACGCTCCGCCGTGAGGACGGTGCTGAGGGAGACACGGCTTGTCCTGCGGGTGTCCGCTCTTCTCCCCCCCCGCCCGCGGGGCTCTCCCTCCCGCAGGTGCCCA
>NW_009912958.1:0-22656 GCF_000696875.1 Nestor notabilis | reverse complement strand
TTCCAAGCCTAACTATTCTATGATTCTATTAAAGATTTGTCACCTGAAACCAGAGTCATGCCTTCTAAGACATGATACTGCAAGACCACCTCCGCACAAACAACTTCTAGGATGATATCATCCACCCTGCTCCAACACGTTCCTGTGAACATACCTCTGAGTGTCTGGCTTTACGGAGCTCCTAAATGAATGCTTTCACTTCTTACACATGAAAGAAAGGATAACTGCCTGGATAAACTGAGATGATGGCAGCTACAAGATGTTTATAGAAAATCTCTTCTTTGGTTGATGCTGAGGGAGATTTTCTTCTCATTATCCTGTTCTAGGACACTTAACTCAAGATGAAGAATGTTAGGCTATCTATGAAGATCAAGAAATCAAGTATAAACCACCATTTTAAAATGCATCACCAGCTAAATTAGCCTGACATCTCAATCCAGATTTCAACACACTTTCCACTTTAAGTGTAGACTCCCAACATCTTTGTTGAAATCTTGGTTCCCAAATCACAGAAGTTATAAGCCTCTAGCAGCCAGTAATTAGTCTTCGAGAATTTCAGAGGAAACCCTACAGCACTCAGTAGAATAGCAAAAGGCGCTGTGACCAAAACAACAACACAACAGATTGATGCCTATTCCTTCCAAATCTAGCAACTAACAGAAGGTACTGAACAGACAGAATTAAAGTATCTTATTTTTCTGATGACACCATTTATCTGTTAGTCAGACATCACCTTTTCACACCAAAGAAAATACGCTTCCTCCAACTTAAAAGAACTAATTCCAACAAACTTAATCCTGTCCCCTAAAAGGCTATCTAAAGCTATTCTTATGAGTTACACCTTTCAGCATCCTACTGCTGAACTCATACATACATAGAGGGAATTTTACATTACTTGGATAATTGTGAGACATTTATTTTTTTTTCATCCCTATACTTTTTGGCTGATTCCTGGATTAAGACATCATCTTTCAAAGTCTTCTTCCAAGCAGCTGGGTAAGGATCAGAACCAATGGAAAAGATTTTTGTACTGGGACACAAGCAGTAATAGAACTAAACTAATCAGCAGAATTCTACACATTATCTACATACACTTGACAGGTACTTTTAGATACTCTAGGAATATGTGATAAGTCTAGATCAAAGAAGGCTGTATCCCTCTGATTCAAAGAACCATCCTATATGTTCTATGTAATTTTCCTCCTAGTTCCATCGGGCAAGTTGTGAAGCTGTATGGTAGCTGCAAGAAAATATCCCTATGGGATGCTCAGATAACATCAAACTGTCGCCAGGTTTCATTTCCCTTGCCAAAACTCCTTCTATCCTGTAAAAATTACATTATCTCAGCCCATATAACCTCATCTAAAATTTAGTTCTTATCAACTCTTTGATAGATAGATGTCCTCTAAACTATAGTTCTTTGCTTCTGCAAGATTTATAGTAGGAGAAGCAGTTCAGAACCCATACTGGATTTACAATTTTTTTTCTTCTCTGAAGAGTAAAAGAGAAAAAAAATTCCCAAGCGCTATCAGCAGTGATTAAAACATGGTGCAGCATATGTAATTTCTTCTCTTTTAGTCCTCAGCAGATAGGAAGGAACAGAACTGGAGGACAGTAAATGATTTTGACTCTAGAAAAACACAGCTCATGCTGCTATTCACATGGGTCTGCAGGCAAGCTACTGAAGGAAATCTCAATAACACAATGAAAGTTCTACAAAATCAATCTTATGCCTAGCCAAGTGCAAGAGTCATGATGGACACAAACATGGCTGCAAAAATATAGGAGATGTGATTAGGCAAATGAGTACCTTAGCTTGCAAACTGTTCTAAAGAACTATGAGCATTCAGCATATTGAATATTTATAGAAAGGTGCCAGACTTCAGCTCCTGATCCATGGTATTTGCTTTAAAAGTGCTGTACATAAGCAGTCTACCCACAAGACGTGACAGTATGGAGTTTGAGTGCCAATTACATTCTAGAAATACTAATGCTGAAGTCCAAATTAACTGAAAATTGACTTGTTAAAAAGCTGTTTTGGAATTTCAGCTACTTGTGACAGTCTAAATAGAATCCAAACTGAGTACTATAACATTGGAAATTTTTTTCAGGAGCTCAGCCAAAGTTAATCTTGATTACTTTGAAGATTACTGAATGAAAACCAAATCTTAGAGAAAAAAAAATTACTTTCAAAAGTACATGCAACTATAACTGGCATTCCCCGAAGGTCTCTGTGCAGCACAGAAATCAGTTATGCAAACCACTCTTCACACCAACATCATAATACAGCTGGTCCCTTGCTACACATTCATGGATATACACCCATGTTTCAGTGCAGTCTCTCTACTGCACGATACTGCAGGACAGGTACCTCATCTGGGGCATTTCTTTCCCATATAATGTATCTGAAGTATGGCATCACAGACTGTGGCAGAAAAAGCAACAACTTCCATTCTCATTCTCTCACAATGAACAACAGAGAGTTGTTCCTACTAAGAAACCCCTTCTAGGACTTCCCAGACCTCTTTCTTTCACTACCTCTCAGAACTGCTAGAGAATCTTCTTATACACCCAACAGTTCTGAATCTCCAATGCATTATGTATCTGCACTGTTTGCATGCAATCCAATTTACTCAGGTTATGAATCTTGGGAGACTTCAGGTCCTTATTCCTTAGCCCATCTCCGTAACTGTATCTTGACACCAGCAACAGTCTCTTCTCAGCACAGCTTCTTAACTCACTTGACAGAATTTAGGGACTCTAACACTGAGTCCCTAAGCTAAGAGAGCACAAGTTGAGCCAGAGCTCCAAAATATTGCAAGAAGTGTACAATCTTACCAGGCAGGAGAGGATCTTCAATACATAGCATGGATGGTCTGTATCCGTTAGTCATGACTTTCATGATTTCTTCTTTGGCAATATAGGCACCTCCGTTTTTTATTCTAATACCAGTTTTCAAGTAGTTAAAATTCCTTCCATAGAGTTCAAAAAATTCTATCAGAAGCATTCCAAGGTTTTCGTCAGCTCGTCTGGCATCAATTCTTGGATGCAGCTGTGACAGAACAGTTGTTAATTATTAAAAATTAATGCTTTTCAGACCATAACACAGTGCAATAAAAAGCTCTCATTTAAACAGCTGAGTATAATCTCTTTACACAAGTCTGAATTGAGTCATTAATTCTTCATGTACTTAAACTACTTTCACATAACCAAGAGGGGGCAGCACTTCAGCAGTACCCGGAAACCAAACAATTCTTTCTTCTCGTCTCTTCCAGTTTTTTGACTCTTAGTACTTTTCCCTAAGCCAAAAGCAATAAAGTACTGCAAACTACATTACAGAGTAATGCCTGATTCTTCATCAGTCAATGTTTCCAAAAGTAGTGGGGGGTTCTATTTACCTCAACCTCCCCATATTATATATGGTATGTAAAATCTATAGTAATATTTCAATTAATCTTTAACAGCAGCAGAATACGTAGGTTTTTCCATTATCACAGTATCTGAGAGACACTAACATTGTATCCCGTCATACTCACATGAATCTTACTGTCACAAAAATACACTGGAAGATGTCATAACTTATTAGCTATTTCATCACTTACCTACAGTATCTGTCAGTTTTAAGTATGTCAACACCTAACCAACATGTAATTAAAAAACAACTTGACTGACATTTCAGAATTTTAACAAGCACTGAAATCAACTACTCTACACAATCAGTCTAGGAACCAATAGATTTAAACTGCATCCTGGCAGATTTACAAAACACAAGTAAGATGATTCAAGTACTAGAATAGGCTGCCCAGGATAGCACATAATCCAAATCACAGGGCCTGGTATAAAAAGCAATGCACAGACTCTGTGCTTTTTCATAAGGCTCCTGCTGCTGTTTCAGTTCACTTCTATTCACACGCAGTGAATGGAAGGTCTTAGAGATTTAAGAGGTAGTCTACAGGAGCTGCCAATGAACAAATACCTAGAACCATAACAGTAAAGCTGTGCATTGCTAGGGGAGTCTAAAGAATCAGCACCATAACAGGGCATAAGTACATACACCAAAGTATTTCAAAGAACACAAACAAGGAACAGACTTACCTGCAGGAAACTAATTGCCATTAAAATTAGGCTGTAAGAGCTAATTCCACCAGTAAAAACTTCATTCAAGTCCCTCTGAAGGAGGAACTGTTTTAATACTAAAATCAAGTAAGGCAGCAAAGAATATTTCTGCAAAGCAAAGTAAGTCTTATCAATGACAGTGTCAACTTTCTGAAACAAAGAACAAACTAGACAATCTCAACACAAGAAGATTCATCTTCTAATACAAAATATTAAATAGTGGTGTGCTATAAAGTGTTTCCACAGGAAAAACTGAAACATGCCTTTTTTTAGTCTAAAAACAGATGACTAGACTTCAAGTCTTATTTGATCGAACAGCTTACATATCAAATTTATACCCACCCCCAAACAGGAAGACTTTCAAATCCTCCTTTGAATGCCAGTGTCACTCATTATAGTTAAAGCTTTCCATCTAAACCGTACTTTTACTGCAAAGCATGAAAGTAAACTTGATTTTAAGTATGTAACTACAGAAGAATAATCAAGCATCACAAGTTCAAGGTAAGCAAAACTTCAACACTTGCTTTAAAAGCAAAGTTTAGTACCTATCTGCAGATCTATATATGACTGTATTAGTCCCTTCAGTGTACAGGTTTATCCACATAAACACCTAGCACTCAAAGGCAACACTGAATAGACACCAGCAGAAAATAGATTAAAATATCCACATTAAATTAGTGTTAATGATTATAGTCTTCAGTAATTGATTTTCAAAAGTGTAAGCCGTACCGAGAAAGGTTAGCTACGCATCTAGCACATATTTGGCAAGCAGTATAGCATTTAATTATATGGCTGATACCTTCATGTATTCCTTGATAAATCGAGCTGCCTTCACACCAGTTTCTACATTAAAACTGATGTCAACTTTCACTTCTGTCTCCTGGTCAGTAAGTTTTATTATTGGTACCTGAAAAGATTAAAATAAGGTTTTATGAATACTCAGAAATGCAACACTGGTGCTATTCTCCAACTTATTCACTTAAGACACAAGGATACTATCAGCCCAAAAGAATACAACTTTCAAGCTAAGGAAACATGGATTTGAGAAAAGATAACAATCCTAACGTGACTGACAAGCAAATACTTTTTAGTGAGGTGATAAAAAACACAGGCATGTAGGATCACATTAACTTCTGATCACTCATGTACTTTGCCGTAATTACTAGATATCTGTCTCCATAGCTGCAATGCCAGTGTTTTGTAAGGCAACTAAATTTATTTAATGACTCACTGCTGTTAATAGGACACATTCTACACTCATAACCTGGGGAAACTGCATTCATCTGACCCAACACTGCACCATTCACTTGCTGAACTGATAGAAGACTATCCTAGAAGAAAAAAAAAAAAACATAGCACTGTCTGTTGGTTTATAAAGCTGCACCGGTTCACTGCAGAGTCAAATGAAAGCCAAACTGCTCTTTCAAAAAGCAAAGCAGGAATAGCAATATGTCCTCTTCTGGCAGCAATGAATTATTATAGAACTACCAATATTGTAGTTCAGTCTCACACCACCTCCACCTTGAGTGCAGTATCCTACAGAATTGTCTTGCTATCATAGCCTAAACATCAGCTGATAACATCTATTTTAAATCAAGCTTTTTGAGTTTTTAATCTGAAATGGAAAACATAAAAAAACAAAGCATAGCACCGTTTCATATCAATTGAAGAGGTATGGCCTTCCAGTAAATACAGTACACTGCATGCTATCGCTAAGCACAGATCCTATTAAAATCTTGCACAGACCAAAAACACTGTGCTTAAGGCAATACAATGTGCTTCACGAATTAAGAACACTATTTATCACCAACATCTTAAGGGGTCTGAAAACTCTTCAGTTCAGTATTCCAAAGACTATTACTTACTGTAGCTTTATCAAGTACTTTAATGGAATACGGCTCAGCCACATTGTGTTTTCTTAGTGCTTGCTCCAGCAGCTGTAAAGGTGGCCGTTCCCATTTCCCAAAAACAACTAGATCAATATCACTAGACAAAAAGAACACAACAGGAGATCCATTAAGTCTAAACCATAATACTCCACAAAAAAACAAACCATAAAATTGGCATTCTACATCTTAAAAAGTCCCTCAGGGTGACCATTTTGCAACTTTTAATCTAGGTTCCCAATACGCTGCTTTTAGGAATGCTAAAGAGATAGCCTAGTGTGCTTTAGGACCCAAAGCAGTATTCTAGTTTCTTGCTTCCAGTTCTCTGGGGAGTTTTGTCCTCCTTTTCCTTTTACCTTTCTTCCTCCTTCCCCTCTGACTTCCATAGCCCCATCCACTCCCTCATCTACCAGTGTTGACAGGAACATTAATAGTCCAAACAATTTTTAGTGATTGTTATTCATAAAAGTGGTATGTCCAGTGCTTTCCTAAGTGAAATTTTAAT
Source organism: Nestor notabilis (assembly GCF_000696875.1). Classification (NCBI taxonomy): domain Eukaryota; kingdom Metazoa; phylum Chordata; class Aves; order Psittaciformes; family Psittacidae; genus Nestor; species Nestor notabilis. The sequence continues at coordinate 16,149 of NW_009912958.1, read as the reverse complement.
TGCTATAAAGACAACACAGCCATTAAGACACAGCTATACATCCACCTATTGAACTATTAAGTGAAACACTGAATTAAGACATTTTAGACATTTTTTTCTCAAAAATATGGGAAAACAGCTGTGATGACTCTTGTAACTTTGCACAGTAACTCTGGTGGTGACAGTCAGTAACTCACCTTATTTAACAAAACAGTCTTTACACAGGAAATACTGAACATTCAATTTCTTGAAAACAAAGACTAACCCCAGATACAAGGAAGTAAAGGTAATTCACCAAAGCATCAGTAACTACCTAGAGAATTACAACAATATATCAAATACTTAAATCTAAGTTAAAAAGCTCTTCCCCTTGTAACATGGGACATTAGGTAAAAATTTTACTGGAAGTTTGACAGGTTTACATATTCCAGTCTGAATTCCCCTTTGAAATTTGCCATTATTCTAAAAGACAAGCTTTATATAAATTATTACTTACCTAGTTGGAAGATAAAGCCCTGTACTAAAGCTGCCAAATATCTGGACCTGAAAAAAAAACCCACACCAGTGAAATAACTTGTAATTATGAATGCTTACTTCATTTCACTTTCACAGACAAAGATTTTTCTGGACTTGTTAAGGATATAGCCCAGTAAAAAGTTATTGAACTTACTTTACCACATACTATGTGAAACCTGCAGAAATACACATTCTCTTATAGATGCAACTTTAGAGGATTATTTTTTAACACGAAATGACTACCAATCCTGCTAGCAGCAGAGCACAATCTTTTGAAACAACTCCTTTTTGCTATTTATTTCCAGTTTGACGTACGTATAGGCTGTTAATTTCTTTCCTTCCCACTTCCTTCTTTCCTCATAGGACAGCTTTACTGAGACTGGACGAGCTTAAGGGAAACATTTTTCCCAAATTTTTAGGTTCAAAACCAGCAAGCGCATCTAAAACATACGATTCAGATAAACATGAATACTCCAGATTTTACTGCAAGGACGATTATGAAATTGTGGTAGGTATCTGTGTGTGGAAAAGGCAGCATGCTGAAGAGACATTCACAGCCCACATCAAATGCTTTGGTATGCTTCTAATGGGGAGAATTGAGACATTCTTCCCCCTCTGCTACAGCAGAGCATGATTTACAAGTTCACTTCTTTGAAATGACCTATGAAAAGGGTGGGTAACACTGGCCCATTTCAGTGTTTAATCTCTGTTCCCACAAGCTAGAAAAATGTTATTACTAAGGAAAAACCACAGAAGAAGATGCAGCAGAGAAACTTTACAGTATCTTTAGCTCAGCACTGTGGCCACAGCCCTCGCTCTTCATCATGGAAGGCCATAAAATCACAACGGTTTGAAACATTTTTCTGCTTGTTAATGACAATATTACTATCTGGTAATCAGAAAGGTGATACTAGAGAGACACTTTAAATTACACTACTCCCAGATGGTTTTTCTTTGGAAGAAACTTACTGTTTAGGCAATAAAGGGCTTGAAAATACAACAACTTTGGCTGCAATGTAACTCAGGAAGTCAAGTTCAATTCTGTCACTAAAGCAAGGTTAAAGTAATTCACTGAATGTCAAATTTATGAAGAGTACAAAAAAAAAAATCTGGGGGTTTTAATCATTCCCTTGTAAAACATTTTTATTTACAAATATTCAGAGCCAGGAGTCCTTACAGAAACAGATACAAGGCAGGCAGCCTCACTTTAACATTCAAAATTAAGTTATAAGAGACAATCAATTTAATAAGCTTTTACTCTAAGAAATGTACTTCTTAAAGTGGAAAGTTCTTCACATCCCTGGTTCTCAAAATGAAAGATAAAATTATCAGTAGCCTTCATTAACCTTAAATCTAGATTTAAAATTTTCTCCATTTTTTAAAATGAACTGCCAAGTACTGCAAGAGCTGTGATATTAAGTCAACTGCCTTGAGTTTGAAGTCTTATCTGTTCATTTCTAAACCACAGAAAGATAATAGCAAGGTTAAGTGAACATAGCTCTACAGTTTACCAGAGAAGCAATCAACACTTGAATTACACTCACATCAGCTGTAGGCCAAAGATCTTTGATGACAGTTTCTATCCTTTTCACCACTTCTCTTCTCATAGCTGCTTCTTCAGGACGAGGAGACATGAAGTCATAGAAGTCAATTATTTCTTCATGTAGTCTAAAGGAGAAAGTAGTATCAGCTATAACGACAAGTTAGCTACTGCAGTAAATTCCAACAAAAACAAGCCATAGGCATTATTTAAGATAATTATTCAACCAAAACAAGCAGTACTTTCAAGAAAGATGAAAGCCTAATTGTTGTGGCATTCACATAGGTAACTGGAGGGTTTGCGATCTGGTATTTGGGACAGGTATATTCATACTTGATTTTATGGCAGCACCTCACAGCATCTAAGCAATACCTACACATCAGCCCTCGTTACTTTACCTAGATACCAAAGATGTCAAAAGACACAGGATACAAACACTAGTAGACATTTACTAACCTTCTTACTGGCTCAACAGTGAAGGCCAAATTCAATTCCTGATTCCCAAAGATTGCTTTCTTTAAAAAAACCAAAGCATAGTCTTAGAAGTTACACAATGATCCAAATGTGAAGGAGCACAAGAACAATTAAAAATCTTTGAGTATGTTTATTTTCAGGGGTTATTATTTCTGTGTACCTGGAAGTTCACACAGACTTGCAAACAGACCACTATCACCAAGTTTTTGTAGAGGGCAATACAAGGGGGACATTTGAGTATTCCCTTATGTGAAAACACCCACTTCGAAAAACAGGGATTCCTTTGACCACTCAAGCCCTTTATTAGACATTCATTTATATTGGAAGTGACCTTCCAACTGATCTACTCAAAGTATTAAATGTATTCTCAAGTGGAAAGTACATAAATGCCAGTGTTACATGAGGAGTTCTCATATTGGATTCTTATCCACCTAAGTCCACTTATTTCCCATCTCCCTGTACCTTAGAACACTTGCTGGCAAATTTGACAGATCAATTTGAATTTTCAGGTGAATATCGTGTTTGTTTTCAATGAAAAAGCATCAAGCCATGCCAGACAAAAATTCAAGAAACATATAAATTCAACATTGTAGTGAAAGACAAATACTGTCCTCAAGTAATAATATCAGGTTCAATCCTTAGTTAACATGCTTAGCCTTTCAAAGGAAAATTTTATACATCTCCAGTAGAACTCCTAACTCTTCCCCTGAAACTTTCGCAACTCATTTTGGTAGAGAATTCTCACCCCAACAGATAGCCTCCAACAGATCATGTGCCCAATTCAGGATTCCTTTCCGTACACAAATAGATTTTAGCAGCAAAGCACAACAATACTTCCAAAAAGCATATATATACTTAAAATTACTGTTTGCCCTTTCCCTTACCTTAAACTGGGCCTGGATCCACAATAGCACTTTTAACTACACAGCAGACTTGTCAACTAAACATGTCAATGTTTTGATAAATCTATTTGATTTCAAATCTTCAGAGCAAGACAGAAAATACAAACGAAGATGCTCCTATTTTTTGTTTCTAGGAAGTATGGTTTGGGCTTTTTCCTCTTTCCAAGATGAAAAGACCAGTGAAGGGAATACTTGAATGCACCTAACAGCAATGGGGCCATTGTCCTGCTTATAAAAATTAGCAATTGGTGAAAGCAAGAAGAGACAAAGTAGTTATCCAACTCCCTTGCAGCAATCCTGCCGCCTCCAGCAATCTCATGTGGCATATTTTCTGGGTGGATCCCAACCATAATGTTTATTAGCTCAAAGAATTCATCTTCCACTGATTTTTCCAGGTCTTTTTAGACCATTTATGCTTTTGTAATTCATGGCATTCTATGACAATTTAAGTACGCATCAGAATTAAGAAATATTTTATTTTTAACTGCTGCTGGTTAATGATTTTATCTGATGCTCTTTTTCTTGAGGGAAAAACATTATTACTGGCGGTTTATCTCCAAACACAGCACTTCTCCGGCTCTCTATTCATACCCACTTGTCTCTATCCACCAGCTCTTTTTCAAGCTAGCAATCCTCATCTTTTTTTCTCTCCACACACAGGAGAAAGTCCGAAGTCTGATCACCGCTGACCACCTTCTGTTGCACCACGTTCTCTGACAGGTGGCCAGAAATGCACACAGTCAATACAAAATTACACCATTCAGTCCATGACGCTCATTTTCACTTTATTGTCCATATCTTCAGCAAAGATTGCTGCTAACAACTATTTGAGGATATCTGAGCATACAGCTGGCTCTTTAAAAGAAACCATTACGAAGGAGCTTCAAGGTGTTTTCTGAACAATAGCCACCAACATAAAGCCCACCCACTGGGTATATTCAAGTCTGAACTATTTTTCTTCAGATTCACGATTACGTATTTACTAGAATTTAATTTTCCCAGCAATTTTATAACCTAATGAACAACAAACTCCCACTGTGACTATCTGCAGCCAGCTCCAGCTTTCTATTATCCTTTCTATCCTTTCCTCATTCTTTTCTTCCCTCCAGGTATTTATGAATATATCGAGCAACACACTCGAGAAATTCCACTGGTAACACTCCCTTATTATGAAGTATTTTATTCTTTCTTTTGGCTACTTCTAAGCAGTTAACCCGTAAGTCCTGCAAACCTGTAACTTCAATTTTTACAGTGCCTTCAAAAAAGAATCTCAAGACACATTCTTCTGAAAAAATCCAACAGTTCCATGTTATCCGACTGACCACATGAATAAGGATTAACAATGAGTCCTTCAAGGAAATGACACCTGTGAGACACAAACACCTTTATCACAGCAGGCACTAGCCCATTTATGTTTACGCATGAAAGGAAGTTCTATTTTGTTACGGTATCAACCTCGTCCACGCATTCCAGGAGATATAGACATTCCTGAAAATAAATGCATGTATAGTAGCCACCCCATATAAGGCAAGGAGGAGAATAGAAAGGATCTCAGTTCCCTTATGCACTGCAGCCTCTACCATACACAGAATGGTCTTTCAAAAGCAGCCCCTAGTGTGTTAGCAAGGTCAGAAAAACAGCATGCACACAAGCACTCTCACTGCCATGCCCCACTGAGCTTCTGTTCAGATGATTAACACTGTCACAATTCTCAATCATGTTATGAAAGACAAAAAAAGACCACTCACCACTAGTCTACATTTCCTTCCCTGATCTACTTTCTAACAAGTCAACTTCATATTTTCTACCTTGCACTCGCAAGGTAGCACTTCATTTAATGTTTCCTTTGCCTGGAACAACAGCACAAAAGCTACATAATCAAAATTCATTTAAAGTTCAAACCATGCACTGTGGCTTCACAGTTAAATTCATCTGGAATTCTTCAGCATATGCCACCAGACAGAGCTGTACAACAGTTTTCATTCTGCTGATGGACTTAAACACTCCTTACTGAAATTTAAAATGACAGTTCCCTAGAGTGAAAGAAAGTTCTGGGGAGCAGTCTCAAGCCCTTCTCTGACAAAAAGCAATGCAATTAGTTCAGTTAGTTTTTACTAAATGATCTGACTTCTCCTGGGTGCCCTTTCACGTATGAGCCCTAGAGACTCTGGCAAGTTTCTTGCTTTCAATGTGCAATGTTTTCAGGTTTTAACATACTCCGCAAAACAGTTCTCAAATCCTCTGTCTTAACAGACTTCTGTTTTGTTTGCTTTCTCCAGTTATCCTAACTCAACAGCTTCTACACCTCGGAGATCATCTTCCTGGACTACGTCCTTCTGGGTAAGAATCAATGCTATCTTCACAGTCAGCATACAACAACATGACCATCTTAATACATCCTCTTCCAGTACTTCACTCTAAGCTTCCTCCTGAAGAAGCTTCTCAAACCTGAGATGCTTTTTTAAAACTTACTGTTACTGTGGTTTACGTTTTTCTAAACACCTCTGCTCAGACAAGGTTATTGAAACACAGTCACAAAAAAGGCAGCTCTGATAATATATAAAACAAGGTGCTGCATACTGCTCAGAACTAATCTCAGAGTAACCTCCCTACTAGCTGAAGGAATTAATAAGTTGGTGTCTGAAAAAAAAAAAACAAAACAGATCACTACAGGATATTCACCCAGCCAATACAGGAATAGGTTTTAGTTGAGCATTTTGACCACGTAGCCTCTATGATCTTCATAAGCACTTGCTACTTCTTTGGACTGTGACTAATCATTAGGAACAGAATTTCAATTTGCGGCACGATGTACGTGCAGATGTAAGTAACATCTTAACTCTTTCTTTTTAAAAAATAGAACTTCTTTCAACATATAGCACAGGCCAATTTTCTCAGCCTCCTTCTGACTTCTTTAAGAATTTGGGCTCCCAACACCATCCCAGCACATATCTATCTTCTATCACATTTTATGCCTATTATACTACTTTCCTAGCAAAGACAGGCATTTTAATGGAGTTTTTCACAAGGCAGTTTCACTATATTTTTTTATAGAAATACTTGGAGATGCAACTGTCCTCTTAAGACAAGGTGGAAAAGTTCAGAACACAGTGATGCAGAAGAGAGGCTACTAGGACTTGCTACACTATTCAGCTTGCTAATTCTAACAGCCTGAAGGAACCTACCATTCACTTACTACTATAAAGCACACTAAGCACAGTAAACATCTGCTGCTTACAGGCTGAACTATGCAACAGAACTGACACCTTTTGTTTACAAAAAAAAAAAATTCATCCCTTTTACTGTTTTAGGAAAGGCAGACACACTTTTAGCCTTCAAGTTAAAATAATACGCAGGAGATATTATCAGATTTTTGTAATTCCTTTCCCTAGACACATTTCTAGGAAAGATCATCTACTCATAATTTAGTGGATCTGCAACTATTAATATAGATAATGTTGACTTGTTACTTCAAGGGCTAACTTAAATGCAGTGAAATGAAATTATCAAACAGCATCAATTAGGTGAATGAAAAACTATAGAGACTGTCTTCCGTTAAGTATGCATCCCGTTTCTTAGTCATGTCTACACTAGCAAGCACATTTATTTATTCTGAAGGAACATATAGAAGCATGACTGTATCATTTTCATGGAACAACTGATTCTTTTTTAAAACATACTCATTCCAGTAAGTAAAGAATATTTTTCTAACTGAAAAGTCTAACACATCGGCCAAGAATCCTTATAAAAAGAATAGATGCCAGAGTTAAAGCATGCGGGCGAGTAGAAAAGGGACGTAAAGAAACAGGGAGGCATAGACAGCATTTCAACAGAAGTTTTGTTGAAATACAGGTTACAAATAACAGCATACATTCTTTCAATGAAGCATGAACTCCGAAACGCGCACGAGGACTTTACTGTCTCAAGATTTCAATGGTGAATGGCCCAGCAGCCACCGTGCATATTTCAGAAATCTGTTGAACTATACCTTCACCTACACTACTGCAAAGCTCAACTGCATTATCATGGAAATGCAGGTGAAATCTTACACTACAACAATCAAATGCATTCAATAACTGAAATCAGTGTTACAGTCAAACTCAGGAACACAGTCTACTGAAATCAAGCGGAATATATATACGTGATTGAATATAGTATATTCTGAGATACAGACTTCTTTCAGTATAATCCAAGATTAAGACATCCGCAGAAGTAGCAAAACCAGAACTATGTCCAAGGAGATGAACTTACAATTCTTTTCTCCCCACCCTACTTACAGCATCCATCAGGTGCCTTTACTTTTTTTATACCAGTCATCCTCACCAGCAGTAACACTCAGGTAATAGTACTCTATGCCCTATGCAATGTTGTAGGCTTACAGATACAAACAGCTATTAAAACAGTACTACATTCACAGACTGTAGTGCCATACCAAATCAGTCTCATGTTACTACGTAATCCAGAGAATTACTATCTTTTTTTCACCCCAGTGTAACTGTATGGAAGGGAGCAAGCTCAAAGACAGGCAAAAAAAAAAAAAAAAAAAAAAGAACTTACGAATCAGAGCTGTGAAATGTTTTACAGATAGATATCCTAAATACTAAATTCAAACACGAATCAAGGTTACTTTGCAAGTCAGCTACTAAGGACAGAATGGACGAAAAAAGTACTTTTCTCATCCACAGAACAAAAAGAGTAGTTTATAATACACTGCACCTTTTCCACAAGAGATCATACTGTTCTTATTTCCTTTCTAAGCTTCCTCTTTACCCCACACTCCTGCAAGTCAGAACTAGTCCTAATTTTAGATTTTCTTGCCAATTAAATTTTACTTCTTAGAAGCATTTTTGACAGTTCGCACACTCAAGAAACAAAGCTTGCTGGACTGATTTACACTGCAAATTTGCAGACTTAAGTAACAAAATCCATTTGCATTTTGGAAGAGAAAAACAAAACTATCTATTTTTGCTAAGTACATCAGTCCAGTAAAACTCAACCAAGTACCTTATTAATGGCTGGATGTACTTTGGAAAAACTGCATTATAGATATCTAGAAAAGAAACTGACCTGTATCTCCAAGTTAATACATGGCAAAATAGATCCTCTATGTAAGCTTCTGAACAGCTGTATGCTACTCCTGACTTAAGCTGCTGGACTATTACCATAACACCAAGAAAACACCACAATTACTTTGTTCTATCAGTGAAGGAGCATATCATATGTTAAACTTTGGAACTGAATCAGCAAGCTCGCTATGCCAATAAATAGAATCAGTAAACTCTGAAATTCCTATCTTAATACTATTCTTTTCCAAAAGCCCAAAGATAGCAAGCGATTAACATCCCAGGCAAGTCAGAAAGGTTGCAACAGCACAAACACAATAGTGATGAGAGACTCATTATGCCCATGTAGATCAGGTATGTGTTACACCAGGTTAGCCACTGAAACATCCAAGAAGAACAGCAGCTCTTGACAATCTCGAGCAGCAGAGTCTTACTCAAAATGCATTCACTGAAGGACCACAAGCAGCAAACCCTGCACATTAAAGCCAGTATCTCTGCAAGACAACAACAGCTAGAAAGGCCCTTTCTGGATTTAAGTACTGCTTCACTTCACCATATAAAAGAGGAAGATTCTTAATTTAAGTATCTCAACCAAAGGAAGGAGGTGTTTCAGAGACTATTAAAGATAAGACACTGGTTGTTTAGCAAAAGTGTGCATCACTAATCAGATTTTAGGGAAAAAGATCTTCTACTACCTTGTCACAAGATTCCGCCAGAAAATGTCTTCAGAAACCCTGAAGTCATGCACAAAGCAGGAAAAGAGGATTGGAAGATTAAGGCTATCAAAAAGGATTATGAAGAACAATTTAACAAGATGCAAAGCTATGTTTGAGAAAGGATAAACTAGCTCAGGAGCCCAAAAACCTGCTTCTGCTAAGTGAATTAAGTGATCAGAACAGAGAAAGTGCTGGTGGGGGGTTTTTTCCTTCTTTTTTTTTTTTTTTTTTAATACCAGAGAGGCTTTCCTGATCCTATAACTATACAGAGAAAACCTGTCCCAAACCCACTTTTTAGTAGAAAATACTTCACATCAAAATCTATTCCTGATAATTTGGTATTCACCAAAAGCACCACTCACTCAATACCACATTTGTATCAGAAGAACATTAAGCAGCAATCTTTAATTTAAAAGCATTAGCTTTGACATCCATAATAGTCAAACTAGTCCTAAAGTAGAATCAATGCAACACTTGAATAGTTATGACTATATCAAGATGTCAACATAGATTTTGTAAATGGAAGTAGTATCTGAAAGAAAACCTTTAGAATTATTTGCATGCATCAGTGATCCACAAAGGAAATCCTGTTATCTACTTCGATTTCCAAACAGCATTTGATAATGGTCCCACATGTCCTTATGAAGGTTTATGAAAAAAATAAGCTTACGTGGGATGAGAGGGAAGACTTTCATATAGATAAAAAAGTGTTTTAAACAGAAACAAGCAGCTGGAACTCTTAGCTTCCATCTTAAAGGAAGGTCACTAGTGAAACCCCGGAGTGCCCTATGCCAGTCAACATCCTCGTAAGTGATCTGGCCAGGGGTCAAATATTAAAGCAGGAAAGTCTGAGACTGCAAAGTTACCTAGAATAAGCCAGCTCAAGAACTGCAAATAGACATTAAAATACAGACTGCTCAATAAAGTAGCAGGCAGAATTTGAGACAGAATAAGTATAAGCACAACAGAAGCATGTGAGAAAAGTCTGTCTTTACAAAGATGCAATGAGGGTCTCCGTACCAGCTCTAAACACTGAGAATCAAGATCTTGAAATAAGAATCCTGTTAAAAGGTCTATTCAATACTCAGTAACCAAAAAGAACAGGCAAGTCCCATGTAAGTAATCAGGAAACAAAGTACAAGATAGAACAAGACAGGCCAAGATGTAGGAATACTGTGACACTATCACACACAGGTCTGATTCATCTAAGTCCCAAAGATACAACAGAACTGGAATGCATACAGAAGTGATAAAGATCTACAGGCAGGAAGCAGCTTCAAGAAGAAGAATTATTAAATAGACTGGAAAACAGGCAACTGTCAGGCGATTCAACTTTTCCCTTCTTTCAAATCAGCTGCAAAGAGCACTCATGGACTGCCTCGTTAATGCATAGACCTGTGGCTGGCAGCAACTACAACCTTAGCAACAGCCTCAGGACAAAAAATGGATCTTTAAGTAGCGCATAGTTTAACTGAGGAACATCTTGCCACAAGGCACTGCTGATCCCAGAAGCTCAAACCAACTCAAGATGAGATAAGACAAATTCATACATAAAATCCACAACAGGCTGAAAAATGCACTGCCTGTAGTCCAGGTAGTCTGACAACCATCGATCATTTAAAAATGAGATATTATTCCAGGAAATATCACCATAGGCTCACATTAACATTTGGCATTGGCCTCTAATGGTCTTGCCCAGTATAGCTGTCTATGTTCCTAGTACCAATCGTCTCTACTGCCAAAGCCCAACAACTGTGAAAAGCACCATGAAGCTGATGTCAGGATCAAACTGCTCCAAATATGTCGCATTCTCCTTTACACACAGATGTGAGCACCTGTCACGCAAAGCCTTCTCATGTTTTACTAGTGTAGCTCAGCCTTTTTGACCTCTAGTACTATGTTCTCTCTCAAGCCTACTGCTGCCAAAATATTCCTTGCATTCCATTACTGAAAGCATCAGTCTCTAACGCTACACTAGGCAACCACTTTGCAAGGAATCTTTGAGCTCTACCTACTCTACTCAACTTAGTTGACCACAGAAAAAGAGATGTATGTTCTGTTCTTTCAACAATTCATTCAGCAGTTACCCTCAAACTGTTCTGCGTACCAACTTTTAGGCATGGAAACAATCCACTCAACCACATCCTGACACTCTGTCAACCCCCCCTCCAGAAATCTCTATGACTAACAGGCAACCACTCTCACCCTCCTCCTAGAACTGTCTAGTTCTGCCCCAATGCTAAAGCCAGATGAAACAAGAATTGAGTGTGCATTGCCAGCACTGCCTGCATAACATTAAGACATTCAGTACAGGTATCCACCTAACATCACAGATAACAGACACTAATGATTTAACAGTGGTGTGTGTGAAGCATAGCCCACTGTGTTGACTCTTTATTAGACGGTATTAGAGCAAGACAGCACTGTAAGTACAGGGAAGAGTTAGATAGCACCCTTGGGAATCCCTGAAAGCCTTTACATGTGCTAGACACGCCAGTGCAGACAGTAAAGGCTGCAGAGTTTCCAAAGTCTGCATTTTTTCAGCTCAGCCAAAGTACAAGAAAATAAAATTTGCAAAAGGGGCTGACAACGTGGCATCCTTACGCATTAATTTGCATTGTCCAGCTCTGACAGCATCATAGTAAGAAGCAAGGATTGACAAACATGCAACTAGAGCTACACAAGATCCTGAATGCACTGCATTCTTAGTGTATTGTACAAAACCTAGTAATTAAATTTATCTTGGTCACCAAAGTTTAGCAATGTATCATAAAAGCAAAAAGCCCAGTGCGACTGGAATTAGAAATGCTTCAGCGTAAGATAAAGAAATAAACAAAACCTAATACAGACTAACATAGACTAATACGGTAACACCACCACATCTGAGTAGCTAGAGAAATGAATCTCTGGGCATCATTTTTGGTAGACACTGCAAACTGGTGAACACTTAAGCAAGTCTTCTGGGGAAGCATCATCATAAGCTTACCTTGCTTATAAGAACTCTTCCCAAGTATCTGCTGTGGTCACCAGACAATGCTGGCCTGAATCCTTCTTCAGCCTAATCAGATGTGGAGGTGTTTGTGCTCTTGTGCTCTACAAGAGAACTTTTGTGTCGTTATCAAGAGAATGTTAAAGACAACAGATATGGGGTAGTGATGAATACAGTAAGTCATCAGATGCTATGCAATGCTGATTAGTCCAGGCAGAGCACCATACCAATGTATCATAACACTTCTGGTATCCACACTAAGCCTCAACAAGCCAGTTCTGTTGTTTCTGCACAGCACTGCAATATTCCAAGCAGATACGCCAGGTATTTTAGCACTAATCTCATTTGACATCTACAATTAATCTGAATATTATGTTGAAAGTATGAAGCAGAACAGGCTTGTATTGTTAAAAATGCTCTAATTCTTACCTTGTTAAATTCATATTAAGCAGCAGAACAGATATGCCTTTATACCATTCATAAGCTACTAGCTACATCTATCTTAAGAGAAAGTGCCCTATTAGCTGTATACCCAAGCAATGCAAACATAGCAGTAGAGTCCTTAGTAAAAAAATTGGAATAGCTTGACTCTGTATTTTGAAATAAAATTTCAGCACTTTTAAAGCCTCTCGATGCTTAAATTACTCATATTTAAAATATTGACATTACAGAAACAGAAGGTATTACTTTGATGTACAAAGGCTGCAGACCCCAAGATGCTAGATGTAGTTTAAAACCTCTCAAGAGGATACTTTACAGTATCAAGAACCCACATGTAATTCTGAACAGTTTGAACTAACGTCATAATACTAAAGGACACTTATCTGCATCGCATCTGAAACCAATCATTTTGTCATCTGTACTCCTAACCTAAACCCAGGCATTTAAGAATTTACATTGTTGCTATATTAATCACTTTGTTGAATCAGTGGAATAAACATGGTTTCATTCTCACCCCTTACCTTCCAGAAATCTGGAAAAAGATGACAGAGATCAATCTGGGGCATCCTAAAGCTATGCTTTAGAATAAAATCTAATCAAGCATGACTCTTCACACTTGTATTTTATGAGTGGAAGAATTTCCTTTACAACACAAAGATTGGCATGGTGCTGTCAAAAGGCGGTAAAAGCAATAGATACAAGTACACTGGAAAAAATGAATGTGGTACATAAACCAGAGCAAAACACAGCCTTTACAACACGAAGCATTCCTAAACATCACCACACCTACCATCAGAAAGCCACTGAATATGATGTGTTAGAATAAATGGTGACGACTTGCACTGCTGAAGACCATCTCCAGCTCTGAACAAGAAAGCAGAAAGAGCACAGTACTATTTCAAAGTATGCAGGCATTTCATCAAAAGTACTACTGCAGCCTGGGAGAAGGCAAACAGAGATCACCCTTCTTAGTCTGTTACCAAAAGACAATACGGTAACACTGTGAACTACTGCGTGTGCCTCAGACATTTCAGCTTGTTGTGGAAAAACGGTAGGAAAAAAAAATGTAGAAAACAATATTCATGGCAGAGTAAGCTCTAACTTTCACAGACATGAGCATAAGAGCATCTATAATTAAGTTCTACGTCCAAAGCAGACTGCAAAGCAGACTGCAAATGAAGATTCTGACAGCTGCATACAACGGTATACCACCACTGAAGGTGCCTCTGTCAACAGACCATCACAGTTACAAAAGTGATGCTTCAGGACTGGTCTGACAGTTCCAAGTAACACCAGGCAATGAATGAGGATTGTAAAGGATTCAGGACAAACTTCTGTGGTGATCTGTTCCCACCTCCATCTTTTCAGTGCATTTTTATTTGAACAGCCAAATAATACACCAACCTGGCTTCAGGAAAATTAAGTTAAACTCACCAGCAGTCAAGAATTACTGCAGAAGGTAGACACCTAAAGCCACTCCACCAGTGACAATATTTTTGTTACTTCAATCATGTAAGTACTTCATAAAAAAAAAAAAAAAAATCTCTAACACCAAACAGAAACTTGTTCTAGAATACACACTTGTCCAAGATTCACTTTGGATAACAGAACTCAATGTTTAAGGCAGAAACTGCTTCTCGTAATTAAGTCTACAGTTTCAGCTCCCATGCTCTCCTTCAGCACTAGTTCCCTGCTACCCTAACGAAACTGGAACTACGGGATCACAGATGCTGTAGTTGCTGGTGTCCCACTCCTAGCATCAGGTCTCACTGCAGGAATACAGATCTTTGACAGAAGATCAGGAAACACAGCTTCCACTTACAAAGATATTTAGCCAAGAACTTGTCATTAACATGTCAGCAATAGAACTGAATAGCGCAACTGAAGCTTGGCTAAAAAATTCTCTTGTCTATGGATTCTCTACACACTTCAAAGGTGACATAACCTCTACTGAGAAAAACCAACAGGAAAAAAAAAGGGGGGGCAGAAGGTGAAAGATAAGGATATATCATTGCCATAGGAGGTGCTGCCTACAGCTAGAGTACAGAACCTGCAGAGCCCAAATTCAATCCCCAGGTCTGCCACAGACCTGCTGGGTGACCTGGGGCAACTCCTTCAACCACCTGTCTGGAGATCTACCTCAGTTACACTGACTTGTCTTACACAGATAAATTAAAACATTAACTCAGTGTTCTACCACATCTCTATGGAAATAAAACAAACATTCAGGCTATTTTTAAGATACTACTGGAATTTTAAACATACATCTTCTTAGCACAGGACCCAAAGCTCCCAGCGTATGACACCTCTTAAACATTCAAAAAGCTTCCTGTAAGCAATTCTAATTTTCACTGTCAGTTTGGAATTAAAAAGCAGTAGTCTTGTCCTCTTCAGGAGAGGCTACAGTTTGCAAAAAAAAAAGAAAAAACAACCAAAAAAACCCCCCATCTTTTAATACTTTTGGGTAACTTTAACATACTCAAAGCCTGACAGTTCCACCCAGAACAGAAAAGGAAGACACTGTCCTTAAGTCAAATCTCTCACTTAAAATTTCTCCAGCTCTGAAAGTGTACCCTGTTATCTTTATCTTTTTCCCTCTACAAATACGCAGTGCCTCTACTCCATGGGCATCCAAGGGTCCTGGATTTTAGAAGTTCCAAGACACTGTTTTTGAAATGCCACTCAAAATCTGCTGTGGTCAATCAATGCAGCTAGCACTTTTTCCATGAACCTCTAACAATGGAAAGCAACATTTTCCCTGAGTGAAATTTGATAGCTGAAATACAGAAATCTCATGCAGCACCCCAGAGGTGCTTCTTTCAGGTTTAGTCTCTTCTACATGCCGACCGGACCAAACTTAATACCCACCCTTAATAACTACCCATTGATAACAGAAACTTATGGCCACAGAATAGGATGAGCTTCATAGAAGTGTTTTCTTTAGAAAGCCAAGATTTCAGTTCAGATATTGGCTGGCTTTATCTATTCCATTTCCCTCAAAAATGTTCTAAGACCGCACTGAACTGGGCACGTCCCTTTCAACTGATGTTCCTAACACTCCCCGAAGTAACCAGTCTGCTACAGTCTAAGGAGAGGCATTTAAAAATTAGTGCAAGGGTTTTCTCTCAGCTCCTCTGAAGCCTTCCACTTCCCCCTTACAGTATGAATTGACCTCAGGAGCTGTGACAGGCATCCCCGAACCATCTTTGCTTTAATTACTGTAGGTACCGTCTGATAGCGGCCTTAAAACTTCACCTCTCAACCTACTACAAGCCAAGGCCTAACCCCCAAACCTGTGGGTTCCCAGCCCCTGCCTGCGCTGATGCTTTGGCCAGGAGCCACCCAGCCAGCACCGACCAAGGTGATTTACAGAAGAACGTTTTCGTGCTCAACCATCCCCTATCATCAACCTCGCTTCCGCAGCCGGCTCCAGAGGAGTTTGTGTCCCCACCAACCCACCCATCCCCGTGCCCGGAGAGGTCGCAGGAAAAGCTTCTGAGGACCCCCGTTCCTCTGGAGCTGCAGCAGC
>NW_009912957.1:25044-26586 GCF_000696875.1 Nestor notabilis | reverse complement strand
AGGGGGGCACATTGAGCACGGGAAGGGGGTCGCAGCCAGAGGCTCCGTGGCTTTCAAGTGTTTTGGACCAAAGGACATGGTCATGCCCCTCATTCCCATTGGGGCCTAGGCACTCCTGTTGCCTAATCTGCAATAGAAAACACTGTCGAAAATACAGCTTAATATGTTTCTTCGGATCAGCCTTGTGCATCATAGGGAGGGAATGACGGATGTGTCTGAGTATTGACACAAAATCCTGAGCCACAAGGCATAGGCCAGCTAGAGCTGCAGGGCTCCATGGCAGTAGGTGACGACGCGCATATAGCCCTGCACACTGGGGACAACAAGCTGTCCTGTTTTAGGGATGCCTGAGATCTTCTACACCTAATGTAGCCTTTGCTCCCAACTGTTTTGACAGGTCTGCCATTTAAATCATGTAATCCATGTGCAGATCATGGAAGTGACTGAACTTTCTTCATAATGCGGAGTTAAAAGCAAATAATGTACATGCTGCCAGGGACGCAGAGAGCAGAGGATGCAGGCGGGAGGAGAAAAAGGAGGCAGAGAAAAGTGAAAACAGAAGTGAAAGCAACCCTGGAATATTGCTATGTGCCCTTAATTTGTTTAAAGCTTTTGTTAACAGGTCCCAGTGCTCATCAACAGTCTCAGTCCTGTGGTCAAAACCAGGTAGCCACAGCAAAACCTGTATGAAGATGCAGTATATTCAGGCCTAAACCAACCAGCACTTTTTTAAAGTACCTGCATTAGAAAATTGACTTTGCAGCTCAAGTTGAAAAAAACTGTCCACCATGGGTGAAAATTGGGGTTTTCTCCTGTACAACTGCTTTTTAAACACCTGTGATATGGTTCACCAGGAAGAGCTGTGGCTGGATCCAGGATACAGCTGCTGTTCCAGAGGTAGAGCTCCCCAATGTAATTACAGAAGATCAATAGATGGTTAATGCTGGAAGGGAGTTTTTGATTTATTTGGTCTATAACCAGGAGCTACAGAAGGCTTTTCAATGTATTAAGTCCACCATAAAAACATCCAAGCCATTTCTAGACATGAGAGCACTTGATCTCTCTGCTAAGCACGTTATATCTCGCTTCACTCATCCTGCTCTCAGTTTTTCTTCTGTTCCACACACATTTCTATATCTCAAATGCCAGTAGCAGTGACATTTTAACAGTGCAGTCCTACAGTATTAGTATTTTCCTTGTGCTTTCCCCATCTCCATGTAAATAGCCTTTTTGCACCAGGAGCAGCAGTTGCATTTAAATGCCCAGTGTTAAATGGGCATTTCATGGGCTTCTCCATTAGTCTTGTCATTTATGGATTTCACTTAGATCAAATGCACAGGCTTAAATTGTAATAGTGACTGAAAATTGCCTTTATTGGGTAACAAATCAGTGTGATATAAACCCCTGAGCTAGTAACAAAGAATGTGTCTGAGGTCTACATCTTTATTCTGGAAAGCAGAACAAGAAAAGGTGCAGGTACGGTGTGTGAAGGAGAAAGGCTGTTTGGTTATCGGCCGCAGCCTTCATCCTCTTCTGCCAAGG
>NW_009912957.1:5506-25013 GCF_000696875.1 Nestor notabilis | reverse complement strand
TCCTGCTGACTTTGCAGGGTGTCAGAGCAAGCCCTCAGATTCCCTGCCAGTATTCTGGTTTGGGGTTTTTTCTGTTGGGATATCGATTGCTCAACCTGGAACAACTGTGCTTTTGGTGTTAGTTACCAGCCCATCAAACCTGCAAAACAGAATCAAGATCTTTTGAGAGGAGGGAATGTAAAGGACATGTTTTTCCAAATGTTTCAGCAGTTATTGCTGTAGATGGATTATCTGGACAATCTTGCCTTTATGTTTCTGTCTGAGGTAGAAGAACCTGCTGCTGTGTACTGCCCCAGTTAAGCAGTGGGCTAGCTATTTTTCTTGCTTTACTTACTACAACGACAGCCTACACCTACACTGAAGAGCTGATAGTGACTTCTCTGCATTTCTGCCAATTTACACCTCAATCCAGAAATGGTCTTAAATATATAAATCTTTAAAATGTAGTCAGAAATTGTGGGGTTTTTTTCCAGGGAAGTAAAGCTCTTGCGTACAAATATCATTTATTTGCTACCAAAGCCAAGTAATCACTGAAGAAAGCTGAAAGCAGCAGCCACTTGACATTTTGAAATACGTATTTGTCTTGTCTGTACTGGCAGAGTCAAACAGCAGTTGTCCATGCCTGTTTTTATCTTCTCTTCCATATTTAGGAACTTTAATTTGGCATGACATAATGCAATCAGTTGAGCTATTTAAAGAAATAGGGGGGAAAACCTCGTGGATTGATGTTCCCGAAACCCACGGTCATCAGCTCACTGACAGAGATGTTACTGAAGAGAGGGACCACTTAAATCTGTCTCATCTGCCTCTCACTGCCACTGCAAAATGCAATAGGAGCTGGTTTAAAATGTCCTATTTGTGGTCACAAGAGCACCAAGTGGTGTTAAAAGTTAAGAAAGCATTGCTTGTTTGCAGGCTACAGCTTTATAGGGTGTCAGGTCAAAGAGCTGGGTCTTTTCCTATTAAGTGTGCCACTGGAGAGATACCCTGTACTTGGGCAATTGGCTCCATTTAGTTCTCCATTTTTTTAATCCATTTCCCCCAATATGAATATGTGTTTAATACATTTATTGAATGTATTTATTTGCCATTGAAATGGCATTGAAAACATCAGGCACAAGGTCCTTCATAACTTAGACCAGGTAGTTTTCCAGTGTCCCCATCTGTGGGCTGAGTTGTATCCGTGTGGATGAGAGGTGGTGGAGGAAGCGAGGCAGGCAATCTCTCAGGTTTATCAGGCCTGATGTAGGTGCAGATCCCCACTCCTTGCAGGAGCCCATTTGCTGCCCACTGCTTGCGTGACATCCTTCTCCTCCTCTAGAGGCCTGTTGTTGTTCATAAGACTTCTGTGTTCAAGAGAAGTGAACCCATGAGCAGGGGATGGAGAGGAGCGAGGGCACAGGGCCTGTGATGGATGTTAACATTCCCCACCACCTTTTAAGCAAAAGCTGCAGAAGGACCATTGGGAATCGATCTCCAAAGAGGGTCCATTTCCCTTGTAAACCTCCCCCCAAGAGCTGCACAGGGCACTGACCCAACAGGCACTGCCAGCAGGGATGGGCAGGAAATGTGAGATACGTCTCCTAGGGAATCTCTGCTTTTCCTTCCCCTCAGCTCTTCCAAACCTCATGCAAAAGACCTGCTCGGCTAACACCCTGAATGATAGCTGCTGGTTAGCCTGGTGGAAGGCTGTCACCATCCCCAGCGAGTATCATTGAACAAACAGTTATTTTTGGGGCAGTGCATGATATTCCCTGTCTGGAATGAGGGTCAAACAGGACAAGCCCCTTTCTACCTCTCGTGCTCTTGGTTTATTTGGCAGACATAAACCAAAGAGTGGACCTCATTCCTTGATCCAGATGGTGTTCCTTCTAGAGTCAAAGTCCAGCAGTAGTGGCATTGGAGGAACTGGAAAGCTTTTCTTCATGATCCTGCAGTTCCAGGAGATATTTGCATTGCAGATCCTGTCATAAGAAAATCCATGCTGAGGCATCACATCTTTTTTCTGCTTTTGTTCTTTTCATTGTCCCACTTTATCTTCTGATCACGTGTCTGTTCTTGGTGCCCTGAAGTTGTCTGTCTTCTCTGCAGTTCACACAAGAAGCTGTCAAGAGCTTTAAAAAAATAGATAGGATACATCAAATGGATGTATCTGAGCTCTGAAGGGCAAACCAGGCTCCAGCTCTGCGGGTTTCTATGGGCAAAGTTTTCTGCCCTCTCCAACAGACAGTGCTCCCTTGCCCCCGTGTCTGAGTGTGAGGTGAGTTGCTCATTCTGGCTGACTTTCCCAGGTTCCTCCAGCAAGGGAATTTTCTCAGTGGGGCGCTGGGATGGAGCAATTCGTGGAGCTCCACCGTCAGAAGGTTATAATGGCAATTTGGGCAAGTATCTGTTAAGTACATAGATGTTGCCCCATGGGAGGAGGAGATACCAAGTTACTCTTCAGCTCCCCTTCATACCTGGTTTCTAATCCTGTTCTCTCAGGTGGACACAGGCACCTGATACCAGTGGAAAAGCAATGGGCCTGCACCCTTTTTTGAAGCCCCAAATACTCTCCTTCCTCTCCTTTCTCACTTCAGAGACCCCAGAGGATAACCTTCCTCCAGAAGGGAAGTGTGGATACCAAGGATGCTTTTCAATCAATGCAAGCCTTTGCAGGAGAGAGGTAGGAGGTATCTTCTCCCTGAGAACAGAGCACGCGGTTTCCTCTCATCTGTTTCTACGCCTTAGAAGAAAATAGCTCAACTCATTGCCAGTGACTAGGGACAATGTGGAAGTGGAGATTAAAATGAGTGAAACATCCCCATGTAGTCCATAATGGCTAGGGCTTGTTTCTAGGTGTGTCTCAACACGTGATAGTGAGTTAACACCAAAACTAGTAGCTGCTGAGCTATCATCAGCACTGTAAGGCCTTTTAAGTTGTCACAGTGACTCTATCCCGTCACTGTAGATAAGGCTGTGCTTGATTTTTCACTTACAGCAGAAGTTCTACTTTTCAGAAAAGCGTGGGTAAGCATTTAATTAGTTTTTAAGTTCTAATCATGGAAAATATAGTTCACTCAAGAGTTCGCTTTCAGACTCTAATCATTCATCAGGCTCCTCTGAGCTTAAGAACTGTAAAAGTGTATCTAGCACAGAGTGAAACTTTGTTGAGGTCACAGTTGCTATAATGGCTTTGTTAACTACTCAAAACTCCTTAACAGAGTAACTTCGTTTAAGCAGCATTGCACAGAGTAGGTGTTCCAGCAGGGCTGTAACAGGGTCAGCAGTGCAGGTCAGGGGCAGAGGCTGCCTCCCTGAGCACTGACCATTCTGCATCCATTCTGCAGCCACAAAAGCAAGGAGAAGAAGAGCCGGAGAGGGGCAGGACAGATGGCACGTGGGAAGGCTGGAGGAGCTGGCAGCTCAGCGGCAGGAGGGGGCGGGGCCCGGCGGGCGGAGGGGGGGGCGGGCCCCCTGCCTCAAAGCGAGTTAAGGTTGTGAAGTGGTGTCTGGTGTACCTGGCAGCCGCTCTCCCAGTGCCATAAGTGCCACTGGGAGAGGATGGAGGGGCTTACACCCCACAGAATGCAGGTCACGAAGTCACCCTCCTGGCAAGGAGCTAACAGTAGGTAATGGGAGCAACTTGAACATGTGGAGTTTGCATAACCTGACATTACCAGGGAAGGGGATAGGATCAGTCAGAGACTTCTGCAGGTCACTGTGTATTCAGCTGTGGGAGAGAAGGGATTTGTGGCTGGAGGCCTTTTTCATACCCATGCAACTGATTGCCCTTAGGAGCTGGACTGGGAATTGTGGAGTATGACATTCAATTAGTGTGGTAACAAAAGTGACTCAGCACAAAGCCTCGGCATGTTACTTTGAGTAGCTCTCACAAACCAGCATGGTGTGTCCTGGAGGACAAGAGCTAGGAGAGCCTGAGTGCCCACAGGTCTCCTCATCCTGCAGTGGGCAGAGGGAGCACGTAACACCACAGAGGCTGGGGTGGTAGCATCTACGATAGGGTCCTGCCAGAATGGGATCCCTTTGACATCCAAAATGATGGAGAACAACCCCTTGTGGCTACCTGAAGGTGAGGTGGCCAGACTGAAGTGCCAGTACCTGGTGGAGGAAGGGGGTAGTGAGGGCTTGTGCTGAAAGGGAGGGAATGACAGTCTGTCTGCAGGCCAGGGCAGGAGCTAAATCCCCTGCTTCCCACCAGCTGGTACTCAGAGTGGCAGGATGCAACAGCTCACATGCAGATGAGATGCCTTCCTGGAGAGTGCTGCTGCAATGCTCATGTGTAAGTGTCTTCAGGAGGTATAAAAAGGTGTGCTGAAGCTATGCCATGGGTCAAAGGCAGGTCACGAAATAAAATCCACATGTCCTGGCTCCCAGGATACCTTTTAACCATTAGGTATTTAAAGTGAATTTCTAGTGGAGTGTTCACCTGCTGTGCTGTCACATGTTATTGCAGGATGTGTCACAGGGAGAAGAGAGAAGCAAGAGGGAGCGAGAAGTGATATTTATGATGAAACCTCATTTCTCACAGGGAAGCATTAGCTGCTGGGATACTACCTCATCTTAACAGGAGCACCATTATATGAAAACCTGGCAGCGCTGAGGTCCCAGCTGTGTTCAGAAAGGTGCAGCAATGAGGAAACACACTCCCCAAAACTGAGGGAGCAGCTGAAGCCTGATCAGTAGCTGCATGTTATCATGTGGGATGCTCAGCTCAGCAGCAGAGGGACCTGGCAGGGCCGCAGCCCGAGCTGCAGCAGTGCAGCACCATGGGGTTGGGGGTCCTCTGATGAAGTGTGCCTGGCAGGCTCTGACTGGGAGGTCACATGTGGGAAATGGGAAGGATGGAGGCTGAGAGGTCAAATCACAGAGCTGCCTTGTTCTGGTTCTACCAGGTGAAAGGGTGGCATTGCAGTAAGTGAGAATAAAACTTCGTGGTTCTGGACAAAGCTTGAGTCACAGATGCCTTTGAAAGACTTCCCTGTACTTCACCGGAGCTTGAATCAGTCCTGGATCATATTTCTTGTGAGGACTTGAGAGCTGTTTCTACCCCCATTTAGATCTCAAGCAAAGATTAAATGGTATTCTTCATAATGAATTATTTTTGCCACTTGCAACATCTCTGAACAGAGGCATTCAACAAATAGGCTGCAAATAGCTGGTGAGGAATTAACACTTCTTGGCCTTCCTCCTCACAAGGCTGTCTCCTCCTGGCTCCCCACTTTCCATCCCAAGGAAGCTGGTCTGTGGCTGGTGTCCAGCCTGGCTTCAGGTCAGTCCCTTCCTTCCCCATGCTGGGACTGAGGGAAGGTTGGGCAGGTCACACAGGACCTGTGGCAATGGTGAGAACACTGAGGCACAGGACATGCACTCTTCAAGGATGAGGAGAGCACCCATGACCCTGGGGACCCAGGAGTGGGAATGGACGAGGTTTAGGACACCACTGAATTATGGCTCTAACATCCGCTAATGCAGATTCCTTGTCTGCAGAGCACAGGAGAAAACACACATGCTGGAGCACCACCAGCCTCTTCTCACTGCTTGCTCATCTCCCACCCCTGGAGAGCTGCATGTTGTGAGCAAAGGTGGGTGTGAAATAGGCAATACAGGATCCCTGTCGAACTGGGGCTTTCTCAAGCACATAGAGGCCAACAGGTAGCTACTGTCCCCATCTCCGGGCTGTCCCCATCCCTCTGGACTGAAGCAATGGGAGCTGGTCCCACCTGCACTCCTGTTTTCCCTTGGCTGGTGTTGGTTTTCCCTTGGTTTCAGCAAAGCTGCAGTAACACCAGTGCAAGTTGCAAACCAGCATGTCACACCTAGCTGATCCCCTGGGGCTGTGGTACGGCGTCCCAGGAGCTTCCCTGAGGATACGTGATGCTGTTATCGGTGACTGTTAAGTACTGAGGTAAGCCACGGTGTTATAGCTGTAAACTCTACTAGGAACCACCGATACTCAGAGTGGGTAATAGGAGCTAAAGGTGATGGGTGCTTAAAGTGTAGAAAAAACAATCATTCTTGGAGGTACTCTCTTGCTCTGATGCAGCTCAAATCCCAGCCTTTCGTTCCCGAGGAGCTCATTCCCAGCATTGGCATTACTGGGAAAAGTCCTCTGCCCCCACAGTATGTTCCTTGTGTTGCTGCTGAGTCGAAAGCCAGTGGCAGCAACAACAGCAATTTGGGGGGAAAACGGGTAATTTCATCAGTTTAGCATTTTTATGAGCTTGTAAGAAGCTGCTACTAAAATAGCCCTGATTTCTGGTTTGCACATGGTGACCACTTTGTTGCTAGGATTCCTTGGCACTAGAAATGTAACTGCATGGATCCCCTTGGAGCAGCCTGCAGGAGCATCACCCATGGATGTGTCTAGGGACAAATTCTTCATGCCACTCACATACGTACTCTTGTATTTTAGTGAGTGGCTTTCCTGTCCTACTGCAACGGGCAGCATATATATTAGCTGGGATCCAAATGCCTTTCTTTTCTGGAATTTCCTTTATTTCTGCTCAAAGAACTTAAAAGTATCCTGCAAGAGCTACTGCTGAATCTGACATTTTAGAGGGCTGGATGCTCCTTCTGTCCTGACCTCTGCTTTCCTCACGGTGGCTTGAATTCATGCGGGTGAATGGTGTGAAATAGCAGGCTGTCTTTGTGTGGTGTTTCAGGGGCATCCTAGCATCTGAAATTCAAGTGAATCAGCAAGATCTGTGCTTTTTCCTGGTTTGTCTTGTCCTACAATAGGCTCTGCTGGAGAGAGGATTAAATACTACCATTTTGTGCACCTTCCCACCCTGAGATGTGCTCCCTGACAGCTCCATTGATGGAAGGAGGAGATTAAATCTCTGCAGGGATTTAAACAATGAGAAAACAAGTGATCCCAGCTCACCACAGGAGGGCAACTGCTGAAGCGAATGCCTGAGTCAGTGATGCTACAAACACGTGGAGTACATGCAGGTTGTTCTTCTTAAACCAAGTAACAGCATTTTTTGCTGGGCATTGATGTCATGGCCCTGACCTGCAGGAAGTTTTCGTTCTCGCAGGAGTTTCATGGCAGAAGAGCAAATGGTGCATCCAAGATACACGTGCAGTGACCAATGTGCTACGTGTTCAAGGACTGGAGGGAAATTCTCTTTGATGCAAAATGTTTTTTCCTGTTGCCTTCTATTCCTTATATTTTCCTTTCTCTCCATGCTGAGAGCACTTGCTACTGGCTCAGCGTGAGCTAGGGGTAATGGGCTTCTTGCTGCTCAGGATGGATGGCAGGAGGGATTTTGTTTCAGGGTCCCCAGGAAGGGATTTATGAGATGACTGCTGTAATATCTCCCTTTTCCCTCACCAGGCCTTATTACTGATGCCCCATGTGGAGCCCAGATTGGGTCACACTGTGGAGGAGCCCTTTCTACCCATCATACATCAATGTCTGGTGCAGCATAGCCCTGCAGGTTCCTTCCTCACTGTACTAATGAGTATCTGACCTAGGAGTTCATTTGGTCCTAGAAAGCAATAAGAGGTTATACTCCAATCCTCCTGCAGTTGTCTTCACCCCAGACTTGTTGGGCCAGTCTTTCACCAGGATCACCTCAGGAGGTGGAAGATGGTATTTGCACCCACATCTGTTGTGGCTGCTTAGGGACAAGGGGCAGAGATCTCCTTGCTCTCCCTTGCATCGTCCCTGTCCACTGCACAAATGGTGACACCTTTCTCAGCACCAGAGGTTGGTCCTGGTGTCAGAGCTCACCTTAGTTATGGTTAACAGCACAGCCTAAGGCTTGCCTAGCAAGGACTCTGGTCCTCTCTGTTATGTCCTGCCATGTCCATCAGGAGGTGGAACATTTTCCACTGCCCTCTCTTGACCAAGATGGAAGAGACAAAAACCTGCTTTCATCCAGGCAGGTCCTGCACCTGCCCAAGTGTGTGACTTGTGGTTATTGATTATTCTTTCTCTTTCATGTACCTCATTGGGATATATTAATCACAAGCATAAATCTGCAGAGGCAAATGCAATATGTCTGGCATCATTTATCCACCATTTTTTTCTTCTTTCTTGTCTACTTTTATTTCTTTTCTTCCAGTCCTCTGCCAGTGCTTCCCAAACTCTTTTTTGCCCATGAACAGCAAGATTATTCTTGCTAAATATAAGAGGAAAAAAGGAAAAAGGTAAGATTGACTCTGTGCTCACATGAGTAATCCTGAGCTGTAGGGTCATTTTCTTGTTGAAGATGTTGTTAAAGTCACCCGGTAGCCCTGTGTCCTGGGTTCAGCTACAGCAGTCATTTTTTCTCCTTCTTAGTAGCTGGTGCAGTGCTGTGTTTTTGACTTTCAGTCTGGGAACAACGCTGATAACACCAATGTTTTTAGTTGTTGCTCAGTAATGTTTACTCTGACCAAGGACTTTCTCAGTCTCATGCTTTGCCAGAGAGGAGGGGAAGCCAGGAGGAAGCAGAGGCAGGACACCTGACCCAAACTGGCCAAAGGGCTATTCCATACCACAGCACGTCATGCCCAGTATAGAAACTGGGGGGAGTTACCCGGAAGGCCCAGATCGCTGCTCGGGTCGGGCTGGGTATCGGTCGGCGGGTGGTGAGCGGTTGTGTCCTTTTCCCTTGTTATTCCTCTTATCATTATTATTGGTAGTAGTAGTGGTTTGTATTATACCTTAGTTACTGGAGAGCTGTTATCTCAACTCGTGGGAGTTACATTCCTTCGATTCTCCTCCCCATCCCTCCGGGAGCGGGGGGAGGAAGGAAAAGGGGGGGGAGTGAGCGAGCGGCTGCGTGGTTCCAAGTTGCCGGCTGGGCTTGAACCACGACACCCTGAAGCCAGGTCTTGGTGGAGGACAGGAGGATGTTGTGATGCTGCACTTCTCACTGAGACTCAGCTGCAGTGTCAGCCCTGCAGCACACTGTCACCTCCATAGGAATCTATGCCCCGATTTAGCACAACCTTATCCCACACTCCCAGGCTGTGAGGAGGAGATGGGGGCACAGATCTGGGTTTTAGAGAAGTTTCCAGCAGCAAAAAAGCAGCCATTCAGGAGTAGCTGCTTTCCAGGTCACTGATGGGCTGGGAAGATTGCTGGCTCAAAGGATGCTTTGGTGCTGTTGTGTTCAGGGCTTTCCCCATCCATCCTCACTCAGGTCCTTTCTCTGGGCCCAGTTTACTCCTGCCCCTGCCCTGGCTGGTTGGTCTCTGCTGGTGCCCTTCCCCTGCCCCCATGTCATTGGCGCTTAGCACATATCCTTTTCTGTCTTCCACCTCTTCCCACTCCCTCTGTTTCTCCCTCATTTCTCTATTTCCATTCAGGCCACATCTTGCTACCCTCTGTTTTCTCTCATTCTTTCATTTTAGACGTGATAGCATTTAGCTTCAGCAAAATTGCAGCTCTTGAGGTCAGCCACCAAGGGCAAACACTTTACAAGAGAGGTTTAAAAGGACAGGAAACACTTTTGGCATGATTTTTCTGAAGGAGAACTTTAAAGCTTTTGGAACTGGGGAACCCAGATATCTGGCTGCAAACCAGACACAGGAAGTCAAACTTGGGCCCCAAACTGTCCACAAGACAACCATTAGAATAAACTCATGCTGTAACAGCATATTTTCTGCTTATACAGCTTATGATGGGGTTTTTGAAGGAGACTGAAGCATGAAATCTGATAGAAGAGGGAAAAAAAACATTTTGACAATAGAGAAATAGGAAGCATAAGGCAAAATATATATCAGATGTTTAAAGGCTGTGACTCCAGAATACTTTGGTCCATAACCCTTGGACCTCACAGACTATTTCTTTCCCACTACTGGGGACAGTTTGGCAACTTTCAGTTCAAATTAATTTTGCCAGGCAAAATCAGCAGTGGACAAAACAAGAGGTTTATCATTGCCACCGTAACCATTCGCATGCTGTAAGCAGTACTGAGGCAGCTAGAAAAAGAAGAGATGAGCCCACACTGCCATACTGCTGCAGTACAATACAGTTACTGGTGAAGAGTGTACAGCAACAACAGGCCTGGTGATAATGTGCTCCACAGAAGCTTTGGGAGGGTTTCTTTTAGTGTTGTATGCAGGACTGCGTGTGGGATTACTCCTGGTGGCTAAGTGTGAGGAGCGTCTTGATGTCCAAAGCTCACAGCTTTGTTTTTACGATTGACACTTAGCTTTGTGAAGACAGTTGTCTTGTGTAAGTTAATGGGGTATTTAGCCATTAGATTGGCAGAGTTCTGCAGGAGTGATTACTAGACTTAACACTATCCACTGGAATTAGCATAAAATCACTGCTGGTAACATTTACAGTTGGCACAAACATAGCAGGCTGCTCTGTAAAGATGAGAAGAGCACAGTCTTACAGAGGAATCTGCTTCATTTGATAACTTCATTTTTCAATCCAAAGCCAAATCTGAAATGACACATTTTAGAGTGGAGAGTGCAGCCACCCCGAGCTGTCCTCAGAAACAGTGACCCAAAAAATACCTGAGAGCGAAGTGTGTGAGTGGTTGAACGTGAACTCCTGGGGTGGTGCTGGGCAAAAATCTACTAATGCCACACTTGGAGACAATAAAAAGGGAGGAGATGAGTTGGGCTGGGAAGTGATTTTATGTTTTGGTATGATGCCACTGAAATAAGTGAAGTCCTGTGTCCACTTGCAGGGTACACATTAAGAAGGATCTCAAGGTGCTGGAGAGAGAGCAGAGCACTAAAAAGAGCTCGAGCAGTGCAGTGAAAGACTTCAAGACCTTGACCCATTTAGACTGTCAAAAAGAAGGCTGAGAGGTGTCATAATTAGTATGGAGAGGTGTCTTCAGAGAGAGAAGGCAGTCATATGAAAAGAGTCTTTCATCACCTGAAGAATGAGCATCCCCACTACCATGAATGGGGGACGAAGTGAGAGAAAATTGCAGGGCCAGTAAAATTTCATCAATAGAACAAATTACAAAGGGGATTGCAAGTTCTTCATTTCTTTTCATCTATCAGTTAAAGCACAGTGTCTTTGTGGAAGATGAGCTTTTACTAACAACAAGTTACTGGGCTGTAGATAGGACTATAGAGTGAAATTTCATTGCCTGTGAGATATAGCAGCTACAGAGAGAAGGTGTAGTGTCTCCCAGTCTTAAGGTGTAAATGTAGTTTGGGTTGTAATAGAAGCTGAACCTTCCTGACCCAGAATAGCCTTGCAGGGTTGAAAGCAGAAATTGATAAGACTGCCTGTAAGTGCTAAAGAACTGTCTGGCTGTTTATTATATCCTAAGGATCCCCTCCGCCATCAAGGGACAGCCGTGTGGCTCGTGGGTGAGTCCTGTTATCAGACATATGCAGAGGACAGCAAAAGCACCGAGCTATTACTGATAAAACAGGGGCACCAGTTTCAGGTTAGACACCACACTGGGCTAGTGCAATCAGCCTGTGCTTCTCTGAGCGTGGCCCTTCCTCCTCCTGGTAATGGAAGAAGGACATGCAGACCACATGCAGACCCTGCTGGAAGAACAGCGACGTGCAGACCACCTCGATCCGTGCCCTGGGAAATTTGTTAGTTCTTATGTACCCATGAAGAGGAAGGGACCTAGAGACAGGAGCACGTTTGCTCACTCAGAAATACGTTCTTCTGGTTCTCTAACATCAGTTTTTTACATTTCAAATATGCCTTTTAAGGAGAAATCCGGGTTTGAAGGGAGGTAATTTTTTTGCATTCCTGGCCACCCCCAATGCGGTTGCTTGCAGGCTCATTTAGGATGGTAACCAGCTACAACTTACCTGCTTGTCTCTTATTGCTGGTCACTTGCAAGGAGTCAAAGGATGGGTCAGAGAGCGAAAACCCTGGCCACCAGCCCCGTGCTCCTGCCACCAGAGCACATTCAGCTCCAGCTGCAAAGTGAGAGACGTGCCAGGCTATGTCTCCCCCTCCACTCTCTCTTCACCCCTTTACACATAGGCCAGATTAACAGCCCAAACCTGCACGCTGCTACAACACAGAGTATGTTTTAGTGATTTTAATTATGGTTGCTGCAGCCAGAACCCGACCTGACTGCCACTGAGCCAGGATGAGTGCAGGGTGGGTGTGCCTGAGCAAGGGAGGCTCCACACCAGCCCTTGCATACCTGCTTTTGATCTTGGGCATCTGCCATCGGAGGGTGTCTTTGAAGGCATTTGCCCTTTCAGCCACTGACAGGGTGTTTTATCATTTGCAAACTGTTTTGCACAGAGCTCTCTCGAAGGAGAAATAGTGGAAATGCTGCCAGCCTGGAAACTCCTGTCTGCTGCAGGTGTCGGTTGAAATTCCAGTTCTCTGTCCGTACTTAGGGCTTTCCAGACTTTTTTCCAGCAACTGCGGCAACAAATTAAATACCATCTATCATTTAGTGTCTTAGGAGGCTCCACGCCACCGGACAGAAAACAGACCATGGGAGGATGTGGAGCTGCCTCTTCGTCCTGCGTGGTGCACAGATCCTTTGCTCTGCCTGAGCTTTCTGGAAATGATGAGCCAAAAAACCCCAACACAAATGTGGAGCAGTGCTATGGGGCTTAATGCCTGGGGCTAGGGCCAGCCCAGAGCAGGGCTGTCCCCAAACCTACAAAGCTACCAGCATGTGCCACCTCTCGCCTATGGTATTTTCCTCATTTGTGCCAAGATCTACTAAAGAATTTGAGAAATGTTTTGTTGTTGTTGTTTTTAAGGGTGGAAAAGGAATGTGAATTTTGGCTTGTAATTATGGATAGTTTGGGTAAGAGTTAGCAGGAGTTTCCAATCCAGTCATGTGCAATGAGAAGGGACACCCCTAAAAGCTGTTCAGCAGCATGCCAGAGCATAGAAGACATTATTTACAGCGTGTGCTTTTAACATGACTTGAAACTCATGAACAGTGATACTGACAGCTCGGCTGTGCTTCTTCACAGCATTCCAATCCAAAGCAGGAGGTTTGTACTGTCATGAGAGCCGGCTGGGACCTTCTGAGTGAAACACTTGATTTGGCAAAGCCACCCCTCTTCACAGAAGTGGTTGTAGAATCACAGAATCAGGTCAGAAGGGACCTTCAAAGATCATCCAGTGCAACTCCGCTGCCATGGGTTCTTGCACTGGGTCGCCCAAAGGCCCATCCAGCCTTACCATGAATAGTTCCAATGACGGACATCCAAAATTTCTCTGGGCAACCTGTGTTCATTTAATCTTCTGTGAGGAGGTTTCCTACTAAACACTGGAAGCAAAGCCCAAAGCAAAGCCCTCAGCAAAGCCCTCAACAAGCAGGAGAGGAAGGACACCTCTCTTGATTTAGGTTAGAGACCCAAATCCATGAGTCCTAGGTCACAGGCAAAGTGCCTGGTGACTGAGCCTCCATCTATTCTGGGACAGGCAGCTTGGCTCTGGTTTTCTATCAGGCTCTGTTTTTGCTTTCTTCAATTATGTTTCTCTATTAACATTTTTTGGGGGTTGTGCGTTGGTTCCACACAAAAACAACACAGATCCCACAGCATTCCTGAAAGGACGCAACTCCCGTTTGCTGGCTGGCCCAAGTTATCATGGAAATTATTAGTTTCCTCAAGCACTTAATGTACTCATCCAGAAATACAAGCTTGCCCTGTTTCAATC
The DNA here is from genome assembly GCF_000696875.1 of Nestor notabilis. Lineage (NCBI taxonomy): Eukaryota > Metazoa > Chordata > Aves > Psittaciformes > Psittacidae > Nestor > Nestor notabilis. Next base: position 11,440 of record NW_009912957.1, on the reverse strand, counting down.
CGAAACACTGTGCACAGAAAGGAGAAAATTCCATGTAGCACCACAAGCATTGTGCTTGCAAGGAGGTGGTATGTTAATTAATAAAGTCTGGGAGCAGTGCTTTAACATATTAATGAATTTGTTATGCAGAGAGAGATGGAAAGATACAACTTTTTATTAGATTGTCGACTCTGTGATACTTCTATTGTAATTATGTTCCATTTCATGTCTTTCTTACAAACACTCTAATAGTGTTTCTAATAGTACAATTGTGTTGGATAATTATCTTTTTTTTGAGAAATAAGGGGGTATAGGCCAGATGGATGTATTCAGAACTTCTGAATACAGAAGTTCCCCCTAGGAACAGCTGTGGGGGTAGATGCTAGAGGAGAGATCCTTTTATAACCAAGGACCTGCGGAGAGTGGGATTTGCTTATAAACAAAGGAGGGTATGAGACGGTGGGTGAGAAGAGCCAGGAGAAAAGAATCATGGTTGTCCCATAAGGGGGTATAGGCCAGATGGATGTATTCAGAACTTCTGAATACAGAAGTTCCCCCTAGGAACAGCTGTGGGGGTAGATGCTAGAGGAGAGATCCTTTTATAACCAAGGACCTGCGGAGAGTGGGATTTGCTTATAAACAAAGGAGGGTATGAGACGGTGGGTGAGAAGAGCCAGGAGAAAAGAATCATGGTTGTCCCAAAGGGGTTTGTACATGTTTTTTTGGACTGGTAGGTGTGTGAATCAGACAATGAGGCAGTGGGCTCTATGGCTGCATGGCTTCAATAATGCAAGAGGCAAAGAAAGTGCCTTTTTTACAGGCTTCAGTGCAAATAGTGGAGGTAACCTGGCTTGGGCTGATCCAGCCCTCGCAGTGCAGTGGGTTGAAGATCATTTTTGAAGAGAGCCCAGAGGATGCATACAGAAATATCATCTTGTACCTGCAAGTCCCTGAGCTGCTGCCAGCCCAGCCTGGTGCTTCTCCAGCACTGGTGAGACCAGAGCCATCTCTTCCCCAAAGGGAAGTTGGCATTTCATGGAGCTAATCACATTAGGAGGCATTTGCCCACTCAGATATGGCCACTGATAGCCCTAACCAGTAGGGCTGGTTGAATCACCCCTTGGGCAGAAGCCAACCTGTGGGTTGCAAGTTGGACCACAGAGCTGCAGAGAAGCTGTTAGTCAAGGGAAGTGAGATAAAGGGAAGGTGGGCATTACAGTGCCTCTGGCAAATAGTGCTTTAACTGGCATGGGACAGCCTCTCATTTGGCTGTGCCCAGGGCCAGGCTGCCAGTGCTTCAAACAAGTCGTGGAAAAGATTGGGGTTCCTGGAGCTGCGTGGAGTACTGAAACACTCACACTAAAACTGACTGCTGGGCACATGTTCCTTGGTCCACAGGCATTCTTCACAGTATAAACCATATGCAATTTTACCTGAGAGGTACCTGTGGAAACCTGAGTGTGAACTTCAGTTCCTGTGTTAGAATATTGCCCAGTTATTTTCTTCTGCACAGTACCAGTGACTGGAGTAGGGAGATGTTCATTTTTAGAGTTTTCTTCACCTCAGAAAACATTCAGGAGGAAAGAAGGGCAGAGGTTTGCAATTCTTCATTGCAGTGTATTACTATAGCTCTTTAAAACTCCAGTTCCATGTCAAGTAAAGGAAAAGAATAGAAGACAGTGATTGCCAGTGGAGTTCCCATGAGCCTGGTGATCTGACCTGGAGTCCAGTGTATGGCTGGGGCAGAAGCCTACATATTGGGGCAGTAACCACAATGGGACAGAGTGTTGGGTGCTTGACAAGAGTTTCAAAGATGAAACTCTTGGTGACTGCATGTAGACTCAGGGGTTCACCCCCTGTCATGGTTTAACCCCAGCTGGCAACTAAGTACCACACAGCCATTCGCCCACTCTTCCCCACCACTACCCTGGTGGGATGGGGAGGAGGTCTGGAAGAAGGTAAAGCCCAAGGGTTGGGATAAGAACAGTTTAATAACTGAAATAAACTGACATATAATAATATCAATAATAATAATAGGAAAAAGAGAGGAAGAGGAATACAATTCAGGAAACCTAAGTGGTGCACAATACAACCACTCACCACCCGCTGACTGATGCTCAGCAGGCATTGGTGGCTCCCGGCCAACTCTCCCCAGTTTACACACTGAGCATGATGTTCTGTGGTATGGACTGTCCTTTTGGCTAGTTTGGGTCAAGTGTCCTGTCCCTGCTCCCTCCCAGCATCTTGTGCCTTTCCTCAGTGCCAGAGCACGAGAGACTGAAAAGTCTTTGATCAAAGTGCTACTGAACAACAACTAAACCACCAGTGTGTTATCAGCATTGCTCTCAGACTAAAGCCAAAACACAGCACGGCACTGGCTACTAGGAAGAAAAGTAACTCCATCCCAGCCAAAACCAGGACACTCCCAAAAGCTCCCATAACTATTTTTGAGCTGATTTGGGGACTGCCTGAAGCCACTCTGTGGGTTTCCTCAAGGTTTCCTGCAAAAGGCTGAGGAAAACAGTCTTATTCTTACCCATACTAAGATCTTTTCACTGCCCCACCTACAGAAAAGTTATGTAGCATGGCCTTTACAACCTCCTCAGCTTCTCTAGACCCATTTTGGCCACTGTAAAGAGAATACAGCCCAGAATAATTATTCTTTATTCTGACACATACACACATGCAAAAAGTTTGGGATAAGAATAGAAGTTCTTTCCAGATTCCTTCTGGATGCATCAGGAAGAATCAGGGGCCAGGTTCTGCCCTTAGTTGCTGCAGATGCATGCTGGTGTAGCTCCCTAAATCAGAAAAATGACTCTGTACTTACTCAGTGTCAAATTAGAAGCTATGAAATCAAAACCAAATCCCAGAGTTTGGCAGTGGTCACAGCAAGCCATAAACCCCTCTGTCTTACTTAGAAGTGGTTCCCTGTCCCAGGAATAAAAAGAAAGCAGTATTAAATCTGACTTATAGCCACGCAAGGTTAGATGCCAGTACTTCCATCTCATTGAGAAGACAGTAAACTCTTCTTTCTAGTGGTGCTGTGCTATTATTTCCTGAGTCATAGGATGCTGCTCCTTAAATTCCCTGCTGGTTCAAGATTACTTACTGATTCCTAACTGCTGTGGGTCTGAGATAAGCTGTACTAGGGGAGAACTTTATCCATGGAGAAAGAAAGAGATGACATTTCCCAAACCTAACATCTGTTGGCATCTACAGAGCAGTTTGATGCATTAGAGGTGGCCCCTTGGGAGAAGGAGTAACTGTGTGTTTCTATTTTTGCATGAAATCAGGCTCAGCAGAGGGCATGATGATGCATGAAAATCAGTGTGTATCTGCTTTCCCACTGTCATTTCCTTGGAGTTAGGGGAGAGGTAGAGGATGGCAGTAAGAAGAGAGATGCAGACAGCCCTCCATATCACCTTTTAGAGCAGGGGGGGTCTGTTTCATGTACTTTCTGCTGGCTGCCCGCCGATAGTGTAACTCACTCTGGTGCTGCTCTTTGCAGGGACACAGCTCTGTCTCCGTTAACTGCTTGGCTCAATTTGGCATTTTTTATTATAGCCCAACATAGCCTGACAATGCAGCTGATTCCCTGCACCACGGCTGGGGTGAGGGCTGCGATCGTGCCACCCCAGGGGACGCAGCGGGAGTACGAGTGTGAGCTCTGGCTTTGCTCCCAGCCCAACTTCAGGCACTTGAAACAGAGGGATGTGCTGTGTTCTAAATACCCATGCATACACCTTTAACTCCAGTGCTTAAGCTTTCAGGTATTTTAGGTCAGAGCTAAGTCTCCTACCAGCCTGGAGCCATGCTGCACCCCGCTGTAATCCTGACAATCTTTTTGGTCAATGTGCTTGAATCGAGTAATTTTCCTGATGGCTGACCTCCAAGAAACGGTGTTGACCACTTGGTAGGTTTCAGGGTTGGGTGTGAGTCAGCTCTGAGTCAGGCAGCAGCTCCACTAAGTGCTGGTCTTTCTGCGCTGGCACGACCTGTGGGGCTGCAGCCCTGCAGCGGATGCTGCTCCTGAGCCTCGCCAGGTGAGAACCCAGGCGCTGGGCACTCACAAAGGGGCAAGCCCACAGCCCCATGCTTTCAGCTGGGCATGTAGTGGGAAGCCCTTTTGGCCTTGGAAGATGGTGGGGTGGATGAATGATGCTGAGTCCACTCAGGGAGAAAGATGGAGACTTAACTCACCCCCTCCAGAGGGCTCCATCCAACTGGGGTGCAGACGCACAAGTAACTGCTGAGCAAAGAGCTTCCCAGAGCCGGGAGGAAGCAAGGAAGAAGTTTTGTTCAGAGACCTCAGTCTCTGCAATGGTGTTTCTGTTCATATTCACGTTTATATTAAGCAGGGTGGTGTCCCAGTCCTCAGGCAGCCGAGAGCAAAGCCAGGCGCAGGCTTGAAGGCAGCACTCATTGTGTGCGCTGTGAAAAGCAGCGTGACTGACAGGTTCCTCCCTCTCTCTTTGTCTTTCTCTTCCCCTCCCCGGTGGTGTGACTGAAGCAACGCCCCGTGAAGCAGTCCCTGAGCGCCTGCATGTGCCGGGAGTCCCACTGGAAATGTCTCCTCCTCTCCATCCTCATGTACGGCTGCCTGGGTGCAGTGGCCTGGTGTCAGCTGGCTCGGGTCACCAAGCTCAGCTTTGATAGCTCCTTCAAGGGCAAGTCCATGATCTACCATGACAGCCCGTGCTCGGACGGCTACGTCTATATCCCACTGGCCTTCCTCTCTATGCTGTACGTGGTGTACCTGGTAGAGTGCTGGCACTGCCACGTCAAGAGAGAGCTGCAGTACAAGGCAGATGTGGACAGTGTCTATGAATGCATCAACCGCATGCAGCAAGCCACTCCATGCATCTGGTGGAAGGCCATCAGCTACCACTTTGTGCGGCGAACCCGGCAGGTGACCCGGTACCGCAATGGTGATGCCTACACCACCACACAGGTCTACCACGAGAGGGTCAACACCCATGTGGCTGAAGCTGAGTTTGACTACTCTCACTGTGGATACAAGGACATCTCCAAGGAGCTCCTGGGCCTGGAGAGCTACACAGCCACCAAGCTGAGGTTCACCAAGTGCTTCAGCTTTGCCAACATTGAGTCTGAGAACTCTTACCTGACTCAGAGGGCTCACTTCTTCACAGAGATTGAGGGTCTGGATGACTACATGGAGGTGAGGGAAGGCATGCAGCTCAAAAACGTGGACTTCAAAGAGCTTATGATGGCTTACGGGGACCCGGATCACCTCCCATGGTATGTGTCCCACTATGCCTTCTGGGTGGCAGCTATCCTCATGATCTCGTGGCCGCTCAGGGTACTCATAGAGTATCGGACTGCTTACGTCCACTATCACGTGGAGAAACTGCTGGGCCTGGAGTACACGGCACCCACGGCGGTGGACGAGCCCTTGTACCGGTACCGCATGCCCCGCGACACCACGCAGGACAGCACGGAGCTGGAGTGGCACATCTGCACCAACCGGCAGCTGATCCCCAGCTACTCGGAGGCCATGCTCATGGACCTGGCCAATTCCCCGTCCTACGCGGTGTGCCGGTACGGCCAAACAGCCCACGGCTGCGACCGCTGCAACCGCGCCTCCAGCACCTCCTCCATCTTCTCGCGCCACGCTTTCCATAGCTGCAACTCCCGCCTCTCCCTCAACACCAGCCGCTTCTCCCTGTGCCGCGTCCACGGTGGAGGAGCCGCAGCAGCAGCATCGCTGACCGGGGCTGCCAGGACGAGCAGTGCTGCTCCTACTCCAGCCAGCTGGCCATCAATGAGAACCCCCCCACCTACCACGATGCCCGCTTCTTCCCCGTGCTCATCGTGCACCGGCCGGAGGGGCACAGTGGGCAGCCTTTCTACGTCAGGCGTTCCTCCTGCCTGGAAACCTCGCTGTGACATCAATCCGTGGTTTCCCTGCTCCTCTGCCCCCGGGGGGGGGTT
>NW_009912957.1:0-5485 GCF_000696875.1 Nestor notabilis | reverse complement strand
TGGGGTGCGGCGGGCAGGGAGCCTGCAAGCATCAGTCCCCATAGTAGGTCGGCAGGACGAGCTTCAGCTCTTCCCCCTGCCATTGCAAGAAGATGTAGTCACTCTGACCAACAGCCAACCTCATTTCCCTCCTTCCACTGGTCTCCCTAAAAGGCTTTTATTCCCCTCTTCCTTTCAGTCTTTCACACCTCACCCCTTCTGTGCTCCCCAGTTCCCTGCCTCCCCTCCCATCCCACTCCAGTCTTGTTCTTTACATTTCAGTCACAGCATTGTTGCCGCTGGAGGATTTATAAAGCCTGTGCTCTGCAGTTTATTTGCTCTCCTGGATGTCCTGAAAGGTAAGAAACTCCAGTAAAGCAAGGCAAAAGGCCAGAGTCAGAAGGAGAATCAGATCTGCAGGCACAGAGTAACCATCTGCAAACCCCAAACAAGTTGCTTATTTAATTTGTTTTATTTTCACCAGTCTTTTTTCCTTTTCTTCTCTCATTTATTGTCTCTTTTCTTCATGTTCTCTTCCCCCCACTTTAACCCCATGTTCCTTATTCTTTTTTTCTCAGTTTTCTCACATCTGCTTTCCAGTTTTTCTGGCGTTTTGCCGGTGAGGAAGTCTTTCAGGGTGTAACCCCCTTCCATTGGGCAAAAATAAGGTATTTGCAGCACAAATGTCACTGCTGACACAGCCACAGCCTATGCCCCTGAGAAGTGCTGAGGACTTTCTTTCCAGAGCAGTGACACACACCAAGAAAGCAAAATGCCCTTTGCTCACCTTGCCCTGCCTGGACTGCAGCAGAGACACCGCTGCGTTCCCAGCTGTAGTTAACCTTGTCCAGCTCCACCCCTGTCAGCAATCCTTAGGAGCTGTAATGTAGATCAGTGCCCTGTTAGTGCCCCTATTTTTAGGACTGTGGGTCTGGTTTGTGGTTGTTTCATTCCCACCACTTGCTCAGAGTAGCACAGGTTGGACAAGGGGAGAGGAGCTGCAGAGGGAAAGGTAAATGTGGTATTAACCCTCCCAGGGATAGTCTGGAGTTGTTAGGAAGCTCTTCCACCCACAGTGTCTATTAGAGCAGTTGCAGGACTGCTCTACACTATCATTCAACTCTCCGTGTGCCCTGGGAAGGCTTTTTGGCCAGTAGCCCACTGCCACCTTCCCACCTTCCCAGGCAGGCTGCGGTGCCACCCCAGCCCTCTTCCCATAAGGCTTCCCCCGGAGCTGGTGCAGCACCTTGTGGAATTAGTCCCAGCAATGCCAAACCCCGAAGGTGTCCTGCTGTGCTCTGGGCTGTGGGCTGCCCTCCTGGCCCAGTGGAGAGCCCCGAGAGCCAGGGACCAACCCAAGCAGCTTATGGCCACACTGAGGACCTGCCAGGGACCTTGCACCTACCAGACCTTCATCCCACAAGGGATGGTCATATGCTGAGCAAGCTCCATACCATGTTGTCGTGTGGATGGTGGAGATTATTATCCACTATGACTCACAGAATGCAATACGATCGCAATACTGTCACTTTAGCAAACAGAGTGTTGTCACACCCCACAGCAAATAATAGGTAAGAAACTGAGCCCCAAGAAGGGCTGGTAACAAATGCTTCCTCCCAAGTCTGTTCTGTGTGCATCTACATGTGATTTGAGATTTGTAAAGTCATATTCGTATGTGTAGATTATATATAACTCTGCATACTTATATGGTGGTTTCTTATGGCATTGACTGTTGCACCATGTTAAATACATTTTGTTTTGGTTTGATGGCTCCGTTCTGATGTGCTGTATTCATTTCAACTCCAGAAATAGAAGCATTGGCAATACCTGGCTAACCTGCTACAAATGATGGCACCATCAGAAAGGTTGTTTAAATTTGTATGAGTTGATCTTTTTTTAATATAAACACTTTATGTATGATGTATGTGACATTTTTGTTCTGACAGCTTGGCATTTATCGCCGAAGATAGATAACACATATGATGTGTTATTTTAGCACCTCTTAAAAAAGAATAACCATCCCAGACATGTGGAGGAACCAGGTTTGGGCTCGGGGTAATGATTATGTTTGGGCTGGCGCCAAACTGGATAACATTGAAACTTAGAGAAAAAGCCAAACTTAGATCCACCCTACAGTGACCCAGTCCTAGTTCCCCATCTCCACCATGCCACCTACCACCTGCAGGCAGGGCTGGAGAGTTTGGGAACTAGGCGGGGATCAGGCCTGTACTCAAAGCTCAGACTCATGCCTGATTTACTTGCATTCTGAAGACAAAGTAAAGGCAATCCTTTAATATGGTTCCCTGTCCTTATCTTCACTCACACAGAAAGTTAAAACCAGCACATATGGAAGATGTAAGAGCTGGAGGAGGATGAAACTTCACGAAACAGAGAGGCTGGAATATTTCAACACGGTTTCTTACTGAAGGAGGTGGTAGGGAGGAAAACAAGAAAGGAGAAAGGAAGATTTGGTAGAATAATATCAATTAAAAGAGAACAGAGTTCAGCTGCAGCTACGATATTTCCCAAATGAACAGCATAACTCAGTTATGGCAAGCTTAGCCCAGACACAGGCAGGAAGAGTTTCAGTCATCTTGTGAGCTGCAGCAGCCACCCGTGGCTTCAAATACCACATCCAAGGTCTTGGCATGGCCAGTTTGGTTCCATATATATTTCAGAATGGAGAGTTATATTTGGGTCCTCAGAAGTGGCCACGTTAAACAGTATTATTTTCTGACGTGAACAAGCTCTGGTGATCCCATTATTATGATGGGCTGGGCAGAGAATGGAGATAGTTTATGCCCAGTTTAACCTTTAGAGTGTCCTCAAAAGGCAATGTAATACCCAGCAGCTCTCAAGCTGTATCCTTGGCAGGGTTTGGAAAGCACAGAGGGTTTCTGCTTCCTCATTCCCTGTGTTCTGGCCCAACTTTGGGGCACTTATTTGAGAAGTCATCAGTCAGGTGCAAAAGCCCTCACACACACAAAGCTCCCTCCTGTCACTTGCTGTAGCCTCTGGTGGTGACTGAAAAGCTGGGAGCAGCTCCTGTTCTGGCCTGGGGCTGAATACACTGGTTTCAACAAATCACCTGCTCAGGAGACACCTGAGCAGCCATCCTGGGCCTCCTACACCATAGAGCAGAGCTACTCCTGCAGCCCTTGAATGCCACTTCATTGTCACTCTTGCCATTGCCACGGTTGCCTGATGCAGGATGAGGGATCTGTCCACTAGCAATGGTGGGGATAACGCTGCTCTTCACATCCAGAGGGTGGAGCAGACAAGTGCAAACCAGGCAGCTCTATGGAAAATGCCTTGCACAAAACACAGGGATTTTGTATCCAATAGCAGACCGACTACTTCAACAATGGAGCAGTGGCACGTGCCAGCAGCTTCTGCTCAATTTCCAGGGCTATGGCTTCTCATGTGGAAATAGGTGGTTTGAGGTATTTTCTCACTGGGTTAACCCATCCTTGTCCTGTTGGGTCTCATAATTAGAAGAGGCTGAACAGCAGAGAAAGGTGAAGATGCCCAGCAAATATTTCTCTCCTGCCTTCTCTCTTGCCTCTCTCCCTCTCTTCCTTTCTTCCTTTTCTGTTCTTCAGAAGTCTCCCAGGACTGGGAATTCACCTCTTGACTGTTGTGCAGCTCTTCATGCATTTTCTAGAACATGCCTATGCAGGCCAACAAGTCTGGTGAGATGTGACAACACACTATTGCGACAGGAGAAGTAAGGAAAGGACATAAGGAAGGCACCAGCTTATTTATAAGCCACTGTGCTGTGTCCTGTGCATATGAGCAGCGAGCAGTGCCACCAGTGTTATGGCCTGTAGAACAAAGCCACGTTGCTTAATTCAGTGGCACAAGAGGTCAGGAAAGCTTATTTTTGTTCAGTTCCTGAAAGCATCTCAGCTTCACCAGCTCCTTTGGATTCTGCACGGTACTGTTGCACTCCTCTCTAAGTTTTCCCACAGCAGTTTGCACTCCAACTGGCAGCGCATGCAGGATTTCAGTCCAATTTTCATATGGCTCTTCCTGCCTATCACTGTTAACACAAAGCCCTTTTCAGAAGTGCCGAAGCCAGATCCCCTGCTGAGGAAAATTCCCTTTGGTCTCCTGCTTCCAGCAAAGCTTTGCTGTCTCACAGTAGCCCCGAGCCTGGCCTGTGCTGCGCTACAACTTTCTATTAGGTGCTCCTCTTTGCACATAAATGCTCCCTTCCCTTTTTCCTTTGCCTTCTCAAAGCCTTTGGGAGTATCACCTATGGCATTTGGATGAAGGTAGATTTGGTTATGGTAGAAGCATGCTCCAGGCGTGCAGCATGGAGCCAATCAAGCCTCCCTGGGGCTGCCTCCCCCACTGGGGCTGGCCAAGAGGCAGCACTTGCCTGTGCCTCCTGATTCCTGCTTGTACACCGGAGCATTCCCCGAGCCCACAGGGCCAAGGTATTGGTGTCAGCTTCTGTAATTGTAAGGCTGGCAGAAATGCTTAGAAGGAAAATGCCATAGAAACACAGCGTTATTCTAATGGACATTCTTTGGTTTTTCTCATGAAACAACTAAAATCTGCAGAAGTAACTACTTTGTAGAAGGTGCTATAGCCATGAGTAAGTGCCAATGGGTATATATGGATACGTGGGGGAGAGGGAGCAGTGAAAGCAAGTGTACGTGAGGCTTTAGCAAACACCAGCGCGGAACCTCTCAGCCCAGGAGCCGTCGTGATCCTGGCAAGAGGCATGTCACGATTTCCTGTCCCCAAGAGCACCGAGGCTTCTTGCAAGCTCCTGGGTGGATGGCTTCCCAGTGCGTCCCACTCCCAGCTACCTCACTGAGGCCGGAGGCACTGGAGTGGGACTGACATCTCCATTCCAGTAATGAAATCTTCTTGGCATTGCTCCAGTCCCCTAGGAATTCCTATCAGAAGTGCAAACAGGAGAGGGAGGGGGAGATCAGAGCTTGGGAGGGAATTACGTGAGCTTGTCGCGCCTCAGTTTCCCCATGCCCCTGATGGGATAACACAGTTTCCCTGCTCTCCTCCATTTAGCCAGGTTGCCAGTGTTGCACGCTGATGGCTGTGGCAGAGCTGCATCGTGTTCTAATGATATTGTTTCTTATGGTGCTTTTCAACCCAGATTCCCACCGTTTACTCCTACGTAAAGGCAGCGACAGATCTCTCTAAAAACTGTCGGTGACTTTTTCCATGCCGTGCTAGTAACTCTGTGGCAGCAGAGGTCTCCTTCCTCAGATCTCTCCCTACTTTTCCACTAGCGGAAAAGAGAGCAAGGCCAAGCTCGAAGAGCACGGGCGGTTCTCCTCACGTTGCCGGTGCTCCTCTACACCGGGACCGGGTGCCCGGCAGCCCCGGGTGAGGGGAGCGTGGGGCTAGAAAGGGCCGGCCAGGGAAGACGGAGCTGGGGGTGCTGCGTGCATGAGGCGAGGTGCCGCTCATCCCGGCACAGCCTGGGTTTAAGGGGGCTGAGCCTCGGTGGTGGCCTCACACCCTCCTCCCC
>NW_009912956.1:8669-8902 GCF_000696875.1 Nestor notabilis | reverse complement strand
AGGTGACAGTGCGCAGCTCGGGACCCTGCCTCTGCCTGCCCCGCTTCATGCGCCTCACCTTCGCTCCTGAGTCCCTGGAGAACCTCTACCAGACCTATTTCCGTCGCCAACGCCATGAGACCCTCCTGGTGCTGGTGGTCTTCGCCGCCCTCTTTGATTGCTACGTCCTCATCATGTGCGCCGTGGTCTATGCCCCTGACAAGCTGGCCCCCGTGCTGGCAGCGGGGGGCGGG
>NW_009912956.1:5764-8533 GCF_000696875.1 Nestor notabilis | reverse complement strand
CACGGTGGGCGGGCAGTCTTTCTTCGTCTTCTCCTTCTTCATCACTCTGCCGCTGCGCTTGGCACCCATCGTGCTCATCACCGCCATCTCCTGCGGCATCCACACGCTGGTGCTCGGTGTCACTGTCGCCCAGCAGCGCCAGGATGCCCTGGACGAAGGCACACTGCTCAGACAGGTATGGGGCTAGTGGGTGAGGGAACATAGGGTGCCCTGTAGTGGTGGGGAGCGACAGGCAAATCATCCCCGTTTGGTGTTCCCATGAGTTACTGTGGGGTCCATCCCTGTCCCTATGCCCTAACCCTAAAGCTGGGTTTGATCCAAACCCTGCGAACTGACTGTGGTGTTTGCTGGGATCAGGGGGCTCACCAGAACATATCCAGGCAGCGGGGTGCTGGGGTGCATGGCCACAGACCTGACCCTGCAAGCACAGATCCAACCCCAGGAGCCACCCAAGGTGCATGGAGTGAGGCTGAGCTGCTGGGGAAACTGAGGCACGGTGGACTGTGGGCTCCCTGCCTGGAGGCCTTGCTTGCACCAATTCCCTTTTGAACTGCAAAAATGGCTGAAAATGTCCCCAAATGGCCATTTTTGGCAGAAAGGTGGCAGGAGCTCAGCTTCTGGACTTGCAAACAGCCACTGGAGCTTTCCCAGGAGGAAGAGGCCAGGCAGCCGCTCGGTCCCAGCGTGGTTCTTGGGCGATGCCCATCACTCAGCCCCGTGCTTAGGACAGAGCCCACGGGTGCTTTTTGGTGACTTTGTGCCCCAGCCAAGGTGGAGAAACAGCACCCCCAAGCCCAAACATAGCCATAAAGATGGGCTACTAATTCATGTATGCAGCAAAGGAGGGGACATGGGGGTCAAATGGAGGAGAGCAATCCCTGGCCCATCGGGTTCTTAATATTTCCTGGGAAATACCCTCCTGGAGCAGCTAAAGATTGTTTTTATTCCTTAAATCAGTGGGTTTCATGGCTTGGCCTTGTCCCTTTCCTCCCACAGATGTTCCCACTGGCCAGTCATGCACCCACTGATCTGAGGAATCTTTCCATTGCTGGGGTAGAGGGGGGAAAAACACGCCAGAGCTGAAAACTTGTGTGCTGGTGGCCACTGAGGGCAGTGGAGAAAATCCCACTGGATCATCTGCTCTGTCCTGTAATGGCGTGGACTCCATGGGAAGATGCTATGGGAATTTGGGATGCTCTGGGTCAGGTCCTGGGAGACCTCCAGCTGTTCCCAGCCTACATAGGAAGGGAGAAGGGAGTATCTATTTGCTTTTTGGGATGTTTGAGGAGTGTTGAGCCTGTGTTCACTCTGAGAGTTTGGAAAATGGCGCCCATTCTCAAAAAAGCCCAAAGATGTTGGGTTTTCCCTGTGTCTGGGTGGGTGTTTTGGACCCGGTCCCCTGGAACAGGACGTCTCCTGGAGTCACACAGGGTTTTGCAAAAAAAAAGCACTTTTTGGGCACCGTTTCTGGAGCATGCTAGGCTGGGTGCTGGGGCGGCAGCATGGGTGCCCTCCCAGTGATGCTCAGGTGGAGGCACCGCACCAGCAGGAGAAATCCCTGTGCACCAGCAGCTTCCCCAGGTTTCACTCCTTCTCTGGGATGCAAACCCTGCACGTGGCCAATCCAAAGGCAAGGAAAACTCTCACTGCCACCAGCCCTGGGATGCAGGAGGCGAGGGGCCATGGAGGCATCCCCCCGGCCGGCAGCAGGCATGCGCTGCTGTGTTAATCATTGCTGTGGCACGGAGAGTCCAGGGCCGGTAAAACCTTGGCAACGCGGCATGCCTCAGCCTCTGCCTGCTGCAAAAGGAGGAACATTATGTCCAGAAATAAACATCATATGCTTTATTATTATAGCTGGTGGTGCAGCTCCCGGAGGGCATTGCTATTAATAGGATGAACTGGAGGATGTTGCTTGAGCGCGGCCGGCGCAGCCTGGCGGGGTTCATGAGAGATGCTGACAGCTTCTGCCCAGCTGCTGGCCATTGAGGAGGAGTCTGGAGGCTGAAATAATGGCTGGGCTCAGGGTTTGGTGCTATTTGAGGCCATATCTGCCATGGTTGTGTGCAAACCAGCTGCAAAGCATCCCTGGGCTTGGCTGATGACTTGGTCCCAGTTTGGATGGCCCTTGTGCGTCCTACCAGGATCTTTCCTGCAGGGCATGGTTGGTGTTGGAAGGAAGGAGAAGGCTTGCTCCACTGGCTCTGTGAGCTCTTGTGAATGTCTTGCTCTCTCTGTCCCCACTTTGCCAAGTGCAAATAATTAACCAGTGACTGTTCCAGGAGTGGGGTCTCCTCTGTGTTGGGGCTTTCCCCGCAGCATTTGGGGTCTTGAGATGTGTTTTGCATTTCAGGGCACTCACTGGTGGAGATTTTTGGGGCTAAGCATCCATTGCATGGCTGCAGGATGCAGCTGGAAGATGCTCAGCATGGGATGTGGCTGTGCTGGGTGAGCAGATCCCTGTGGTTTCTGGCAGCCCCGGTGTGCTGAGCTGTGCCAAGCTGCCCCATGCCCATCCAGCCTGGGTAGAGTGGCCCTTAGTCATGACAATCCAAGAGGCCGGTTAAAAATAGCAAGTGGCTGCTCGGTTTGGGGGTTTCTTCTTGGTGCCCTCCTACAGATGGGTCTTTGCTTGCAGTCTGCTGTGCCATGGGTGCAGGGGCTTCCCAAGGATCCCTAGCTGCAGCAGTGGGATCTGGGCAGGATCCAGCCCTGCAGCATCAGCTGAGGGTCCTGGGCACTCTCCCCTGCTCCACATGTTCTTCCGCC